>NW_015540952.1:645034-646908 GCF_001515605.1 Sinocyclocheilus anshuiensis
ATATATATATATATATATATATAGGTTTCTACACAAACACACACACGTGTGGAACAAATAATTAATAATAATTATGTAAATTGTATTATGGAACGGAGACATAACTTACAAATGGTGGTGCAGCATCAATGTTCTCAGAGAGAGGCCTTATGCTGTCAAGTGTAACATTCTCCTCATTTCCAAAGTCGATGTAAAACACACTAACAACTCTGCGGGCCACATCGACTGACTGAACCTCAGCTCGATACCAGTTCTAAATCAGCATGAAAGAGACCAAACTGAGCACTAGAATATAGGGCTGTCAAAATGGCTGAAAAACTAAATTCGAATTTTGTACTTAAATATGATCAAAATTCGAATTATATTCGAAACATATTCTGTTATACCAAATAATGATCTTTAAAAAAGCATCATATGACCCCTTTAAAGTTCCCCTATTATTCCATTTGAAATATTGCCTTTCATGCAGTGTAATGTAGCTGTATGTGAATGTAAGCAATCTGCAAAGTTGTGAAGCCGAAAGTGCACAATAAATATTAAGTTATCGTCTCCCAAAAGAAAGAAGACAGCCTAAACGAGTCGTCAGTAATTCAAATACCACTTCTGTGATGGCTACACGTCACAGGGTAATACATTTGCATAATGCCTGCCTATTTTCTGGCCGTGAACAACCTGACCCGCCCTCAATGTAGCTTGTTCATGTGGTTAACATCATGTGTCCTATGCTGTGAAAGTAAACTTTTATTTTCACTTCCAAAAGATGAGGCTGCAAAGAATCATTGGTTAAAATTCTTTTTTTTTTCCACTGTACCACATATATATACTAGGGGTGCAACGGTTCTCGGTAAAAAACCGAACCATACCGTTCTCCACACACGGTTCGGCATACACTAGGACCGCGGTTCAACTTAAATCTGACAATGCATCTGTAATATGGTTTGTTAGAGTTTGCCTAATGCATGTTTCTGTTGATGGATACAAATTCTGGCTTCCCAATACATTACAACAAGAGCGATGAGAGAAAAAAAACAACTATACTTGGACAAACCAGTCACTCTTTGTTCAATGCGAGTGCTGTATGCTGGAATAACTGTCATTTATGCCGTCATCACGTGTTGATAGCGCAGGTGAGACCTGAACAGCACACGTTGCTATCTGTGCTTAAACTAAACTAATTAAAGCCTTGCCAGTTTAAATATTAAAGAGCCAGAAGACGCGAACTTGCGTGCAGTGAGAAGATCTGTGTGTGCGCTCATCTGAAGTGCATGAACCCGCGTCTCAGAATGCTTGCAAATATTAAGCTCTCTTTGAAGTATTGTGCTTGAATGGACAAATTCACACAAAAATTATGTCAAAATGCCCGTCTTGGGAGAGTATCCTAGCAGACATAGCCGGCTGAACGTACAGTATCAGTGCACTGGATCAGTGCATTCTCTTTAAGTGACAGCACTTTCTTAATGTTAATCAAACAGCAACAACACGGAAATCACTCACTGCTCTTGATTCTGTAACTAAAAACTAATGTTAGACCTACCTAAAAAAAAGCCTGAAAATCACTGTTTATTTTATTTACAGTGTACTCTATTGTATTTAGAGTACTGTATTGTATTTATTTGTGCTGTTGCTTGTAGTTAGGTAGATTATTCGTATTTTCTTTATTTTTTTTATTTGACAGTATAGTTTTTCCCTGAACATGGCACATACCGAAACGGTGACTCTAAAACCGTGATACAAATCGAACAAATCGAACCTTGAACCGTTCCACCCCTAATATATACCATATACATATACATATACATATACACATATACCACATATACAGTACGGAAAGTATTCAGACCCCCTTAAATTTTTCACTCTTTGTTATATTGCAG
>NW_015540952.1:648406-664422 GCF_001515605.1 Sinocyclocheilus anshuiensis
ACGTGCTGTTTGAATTTTTCAATTTTCTTTCAACAATGCCAGTGATTTGTTGGGGAAATAATTCAATGCATATACAATGTGTAAATCGAGATAAAATATGTTATTAAAATAAAGATGTTATTAAAAAAAATCCAAAAGTTATACTAAAACAAGATAAATATGTCAATTGGGTAAAAAAGTTTTTTTACCACATTGGCAGATTTTCTGGTTTTAAGCATAGCCTAAATCTGATCACATTTAATAAATATTGGAAGTAATTTTCCTTCTCAAATAAATGTATCTTGATTTAACAATGTTTAGATATTTGTACTGGAAAACAATACAAAATATTGCGTAAGAAAAATTTTTGCAGTGTGACAAAATGACAAAGAAATGTTAAACACTGAAATCGAGCAAAGTAACCTACCCTGGTGACTGCAGTAATTGCACAGCTTTACCAGTGGGCCCACCATAGACCCTGCTGTCTGGTGGGGAGACAAAAAGTCTCCACACTGCAGAAAAAATTAAATACTTTAACTACTACTGAATGCTCTCTGATTTCTGGTTAAAGGGATAGTTCACCCAAATATAAAAATGCTGTCATTATTTACTCACCCTCAAGTCCTTCCAAACCTATATAAATTTATTTCTTCTGCTGAACACTAAAGAAGATATTTTGAAGAATGTGGGTAACCAAACTGTTTCCGGTCCCCACTGAGAAATCCATACAGGGTTGGAAATAAGTGATGACATTTTTTATTTTTGGGTGACCTATTCCTTTAAAGCCTCAAGAGGAAAATATATCAAATATATACACATAGCAATACAACCAATGTTAAAAGTATTAAGACATATTAGTTTGAATTTAGGTTTTTGACTTAAAAAATAACTTTATAAGATAAATCTTAAATTTTTTTATACAGATGTTATCACATACATACATTCTGACTATTTTTTGCGGAAATCACATTCTCCTTTCGAACAGCATCCCCCATAGGACCTAAAGAATTGGAAAAAGAATATGATCTAGATTATATTTTTTGTTTTTTTTACTACATGCATGTGTAATGCTCAAAATCATTTCACCCATACCATCTAGCATGTCACTTGCTAGCAGATTTTCTTGAGCGAACTCGTGAAATGTTGGTGCTGGGCCTCTAGGAGTAAGTGAACTCGGTCCAGTCGCAGGTCTCCTCAAAGGGAGATTGGGTCTCATCAGGGTCTGAGTGAAGGCTCGATTCATTCTTCGTTTGTCTTACTGTGAGGTAAAATACATTGTTAATCAGTACCATGGGTCATTGTGTGTGTAATTGGGATGATGCAAGGCTAGTCAATTCTGCTCCCGGAAATCAAACTTCCTGCAGAGTTTAGCTCAAACTTTGCTACATTACACTTGTCTGTCATTTTCAAGTGAACCCACAGACCATAGTTAGCTGGTTCAGGTGTGTTTGATTAGAGCTTCAGATAAGTATATCTCAAGCAAAAGCACTGAAACAAGGTTTAACGAACGTGGAGGGTCATGTAGGCTATGTCCTGGCATAATACTTATCCTTGTGTATAAATATGTAAATACAGCACCATAAGCTTCTCACAGGACTTTCCTTGATAAAACGTAAGTTATATAACTGTTAGTCCCTGAACTAACTAAAAAAATCCAGTGTATTAAATATAATAATGACCGGACTGATTCTGAGCAATTCTGGTTACACGTGGCTTGCTAGGTTAACGTTAATCGACAGAGCACGTTTATTATTCACGTATACTCTTCAGTTTGTTACATTTGGTGGGTAATACTTAATACGCGATATGAATACATACAAGTACCTTTCAACTTTGCCGAATATATTACTGCGGAGATGAAAGATGTTCCTCACTTTGACAGGAGCAGGTCACCGCGCGGTAAAAGGCGAAAGCAATGCGCATGCGCAATTGAACGACCTCTTTGAGACCTTAGGACTACACGTGACTGGGGAGCTTTTTTCTGCTTTTCATATTATTTAGGCTACTAGTAGGTAAAAAAGTCAATGCTATGAAATATATTTCGTCAGATTCTCGAAGGAATGTTTTTTGTTATTATTTTTATTTATAAATGTATAAAACCTGCAGATGCACAGATATTGATTAAGATATATAAATGAGAACAATAAATATATTAGCCTATACTAATAGATTAAGAGATTAAAATAAAACATCTATATGGTATATTAAAATTAAATTTAAAGTAAATGTTCAAGATAAAATAAGCAATGTGCATAGATTGTAAACATCTCTAAAATAAAACTTAAAACAATTTAAAAACATGGACTTAAAAACTGAAGGCTGTAAAGAGTTTTTTTTTTTTTTTTGCTGTTCTTTAAACACTAATGTTTCAATATATTGATACAATTCAGATTAGAACTGCACAAAAAAGGTTTCTTCTCTGACAATTTGTATATGTGATAATTGTGTAAAATAATTTTGTTTTAAATTATTGTCATAATATTCTCTTGATATTAAGTGCTACTGAGTTACACCAAAGCAATTTGTACAGCTACTTTCACTTTAAGCTGCTTAATCCTGTAAAAATTTGTGAACAACTTCCTCTTAACTTCACAAATTTCTTTAGGTAAACATTTATTTATGTATTTATTTTAACTGAAGCCTTATTGCAAACTGATATTGCTACTAAGTTTCAGTGAGTTCTGGATGAAGCATCTGCAGATTCTTCAGGTATTTCAGTCCTGTCAGTCAACTTTTGTTTCAAGGAAAACTGCTGGGTTTTGTTTAACCCAATAACAACCAACTGCAGAACCGCAGAACCATACGTCATGACAGTCTGAGGACAACAGCAATAAATATATATATTTAATATAATTAATTGCATCTTATATATCTTTTCAATTCAATCGTTTTAATAAAATTCTTGATGATAACCAAAACACGGAAGTAGCGGAATGCCTAGTAAGGCAACACTTGCTCCGCCCACTTCCGGCCTCAGATTGTTAGTCTGGCGCTGTTGTCCTCAGACTGTCATGACGTATGGTTCTGCAGTTAGTCCTATCTCGTTTAACCGGAAAAACCAGCTGTTTCACAGCGTGGTAGTGGTGCAAAACAGCCCATTTGAATGGCAGTGAATGGATCGTCTCATTGGGAAGTGTTCAAACCTTAGTCTTAAAGGTGTTTAGAAAGAGGTAAGACGAAGAATTAATTCACATTTGCATCAGTCTTGTTGTGTCAGTTTGCTTTTTAGAGTTGATTGTGCAGAAATAAGCTTTAATAGCACAATTATCTGAGTTGGGTGAACGGGAAGAATGATCTTATTTAGCATTTAGCTTGTGTTTAGCATTTATGCCAGAAAACAAGCACTACAAGTGTTTACATTAATATAACTAAAGTTTACAATTTTGCCAATCTGCACAGGTATATCATTGGAATCAAACACAGATATTGCCGTATTAGCTGTTCTAACAAGACTCTACAGGAAAAAAACAAACAGACTAGTGGAAAGAAAACATCCAAAATACATATTTAAATGTATTTTATGTATTTGTGTCTACAGATTTTAATTGCATGTTTCTTTAAAGGCAGTTTTCTCAAAATGAGCCATAAATCTCTTCAATAGAATTTACACACACCAAACTTTCCAGTTGCATTCCTATCTATATTCTGAGGGGTTTTGCAGGGGGATCTAACACATAACTTTTTATTACTATAATATCATGATTTGTTTTCTTGCTGTTGACAGTAATTTGTGATTTTTAGAGTGATAAAAAGGAATATCCAAAATCCCCTCTGTCAAAACCTTTAACTCTCTATAATGTCAACAAAATGAAATAATAATTTTGATCTTGGCTTGATCCAGTGTTCTAAAAATGTATGAAAATGACTGTATATTTAATTAAATAGTGCCTTGTTTGCATATTAAAGGGGTCATATGATGCTGCTAAAAAGAACATTATTTGGTGTATTTGGTGTAATGAAATGTGTTTATGTGGTTTAAAGTTAAAAAAACACATTATTTTCCACATACTGTACATTATTGTTTCTCCTCTATGCCCCGCCTTTTTGAAACGCGTCGATTTTTACAAAGCTCATCGGTCTGAAGCGTCAACAAAACTACAGTGAGACTAAAAGTTACGCCTTCTTTCTTTGCGTGAACATTTGGGCGGCGTTATGCAAATCTTCCCACATAGTGAGGTAGATATCTGGGGGCGTGTTAGAATGAGCTGTTTTAGGTAGGCGTGGTTAACTCTTAACTTTTATAAAGAATATCTCTTTGGATTTGAGACTTTAGTCTTTGCAACTTTACAGATCTTCTTTATGCACCAAGAGCTTGTAACACTCCAAAGAGAAAGGAAAAATTGAAATCGCATCATATGACCCCTTTAAAAGATTTCATAAACTTGTAATAACTGGGGAAGTATGGTGATACCTGTTAGTTACTATTTTTACCCTGTGGTGTCTTGTATTAAGGTGACACAGATGGCCAGACCATTAAATGTGATTTTATTCAGAAATAAATTCATGTTTTTGCATGTACAGAACTGAGATAAATCCACTAAACAATGAAGAGGCTGAACAGAAGAAATACTCTCAACTTGGTTAAAGAACTAGATGCCTTTCCTAAAGTTCCAGAGAGCTATGTTGAAACATCAGCTTTTGGAGGCACAGGTGAATTTTCACATTTGCTGTCTGAATAGGACAGGTGTTCGCTACAGTACGTTATTGATTAAGACCTTTTGGTTGTCTTCACCAGTGTCTCTGATTGTATTCATCCTCATGGCACTTCTGACCATCTCAGAGTTTTTTGTATACCAGGACTCATGGTTGAATTATGAATACGAAGTAGACACCGATTTTACTAGGTGTGTATATTTGCTATGCTTACAGGTGCTATTTATTGAAATTTTGTCAAATACATTTTTTTAAATTAAAAGATAAGATTTTTTTTTTCTTTTTTCTTTTCATTGTCAGTAAACTGAAGATAAAAATTGACATCACAGTTGCAATTAAATGTGAAAGTAAGTACATCTTTTATGCATTGAATTGTTTTTCAACATGTTTCATGTATTAATTATTCGGAATCAACTCATCTCATGTAGAAGCCCTTATTCTTGTCTGGGAGTGGGTGCAGATGTGTTGGATATTACTGGCACTATCATTGCATCAAAGGAACTTAAATATGATCCCGTAAGTAACTTAAAACCATCAACTGAATTTCAGATTTCATTAGACAGCTTATCATAACTAGCAGCAACTATTTCTTTTTCTTTCAGGTCAGCTTTGAGCCCTCTCCACAGAAAAAACTGTGGTATCAGTATGTGTGACATCTTTGTCAGTTATCACTTTAATGCATATTATGGGAAGCTAAAATAAAATGGGGTCCTGACAATATATGTATGCAATTATAGTCTTCATCTGTGATTCTTGTTTTTAAGGATATTACATCAGATTCAAAACCGACTGAGGGAAGAGCGTTCACTTCAAGATGTACTCTTTAAATCAGCACTGAAAGGACACTTTTCTGACCCAGTTCCACAGTACTGTACATCTGTTAACATTATTATTATAATAATATTCAATCCAATATGTACAGTACGTGGCAGAAAGACTTTTATTAATTTTATTAAGGATTTGATCAAACATGATGAGCTAAGTTTTTCACTTGCAAACGATTCATTTAATGGTTAATCATGCCGTGAATAATTAATTGAACTGTTTCTGCTTTTTTCTTTGCACAGAAATGATTCTCCATCTAATTCCCAGAATGCATGTAGGATACATGGACAAATCCATGTCATTAAAGTGGCGGGGAATTTCCATATCACATTAGGCAAGTAAGTATACGCTTTTTTTTTTTAGCAACAGAAATACAGCTGTACTCTTATAAAGATGTCTCCTAAGAAATTACGTGTTGATTCTGTGCTCATAGACCAATTGATACTATCAGAGGTCATGCCCATTTTGCTTCATTAATCAAAAATGAAGGTAAGTTTTACTCACAGTTATTAGGTAAGGTAATTATTTTTAGATGTATCAAGATATCATTGGAGTCATTTCAGAGATTTTAATTAAATGATCTGGGCCCGTATTCACAAAACATCTTGCTCATAATAACTCGCCAATTTAGGAGAAAATCTTAAAAATAATGGGCGTGTCAGTCCTAAACTTAGGACTCCAAGAGTATTTCACAAAGCGTTTTAGCACTAAAACTAGCTCCTAAATCTGTGAAAAGTTAGGAGTAGCGAAGAGGACTCCTAAAGTCACTAAGATCAAACCACAAACTAAAATGGCTGTTGCCGGCAATCTGCCTCGGAACGTAAACATTTTAGAAACATTTGACGATAATGTGATTTTAAAAAGGTATCGCCTTTGGTTTTGGAGGATATCCCAACTTCAAATTTTCCTTTGATTATTTGTTTTCATTAACCAATTGTGAAAGAAGTAACAGCTGTTCGTGCGTCCAGTTTGGTTTTCTTTTTTGTTTGCATGTCTTACTATCAGCCAAGAATTATTCTACTCTGTTAATTAAAAGGCTGTTTATATGCATATTCACTAATTTTTTACAAGAAGCATACAGGCTGACAATTAGCTGAACATACATATATATATGTATATTGTTTAATTAGTTACACTTAGCCTGCATTTTAAAATCTTTTTTTGAATGTTGCAATTAGCAGTTTTATTTTAAAACCTTTATTTGAATATGGCAACATAATATTGCGCTCTTCAATATTTCTATGAATAAATCTTTGACAGAGACTATCAGCCAATCACTGTGTGCATAGTTAGTAAGCAAGCTGACATCTCTCTATTCCTTAGTAAATGTTTGTCTCAGCAGCTTTGTGAATAGGTTTTAAGAGAAAACTCTTAGCTAAAAACTGTTACTGCTATTTAGGAGAACTCTTAGTGGTAAAATAAAATGTTTTGTGAATACGGGCCCTGGTTGTCAAGGCACAAACCATTTACATTTAAAGACAAATTTTATTAACTTGTCATGTAATTCTTCAGATATTCACTAGATGGAGGACTCTAAATTTGCAAGAAAAAATTGTAAATATAATTTTATAATTCACATGTAAAGGAAATTCTGTTCTTTTCTATTGTTGACATTAATGCATGTCTCTCTCATTTCTCCAGTTGCTCTTAACTTCTCACATCGGATAGATTATTTATCTTTTGGAAACGATGTTCCTGGACACATCAATCCCCTTTATGGCACAGAAAAAATTACATTAGAGCATAGGTATTTTTTGATATATATATTTAAATGTTTGTCCAACATAACCCACAGCACAATATGCAGTCAGAATCTATATTAGATTTATTAGATTGCTTTCAAATTATGTATGCATATATGCAAATAAATTGAAATGTAATAAGTCGAGAATGCCTGTTTCTACATGCAATACACTTACCAACACTTTTTTTTTTTTTTTTTTTTTTTTTCAGAAAATATGCTGTTTCAGTATTTTATCACAGTCGTGCCCACCAAGCTGCACATATCAGGTGTTTCAGTGAACATGCATCAGTTTTCTGTTACAGAACGGGTAGGTTCTAGAGTATTTGTGCCCTGTGCATGCATTTGTACAAGTGTGTGTTGCTGATGGTCATGTTGCCTGTCGTATAGGAGCGGGTTGTAAGCAATAAGAAAGGCAGTCATGGTGTATCTGGGATCTTTATTAAATATAAACTGAGTCCATTAATGGTAAGGGTGAGAGAGGAGCATATGCCTCTCTCGGTGTTTCTTGTGAGACTGTGTGGCATCATTGGAGGAATCTTTTCAACTTCAGGTAACCTTCACATGTTATACAAAGTAAATATAAAAGTAAATCGATTACAGCAGATGATTATATTGTTTATGGTAGTCATTTAAAATATTATTAAACATATTCTCAAGGTTATAAAATGCATTATCAGAGTGTTGTTAGCAAATCATAGCCAAACATGGCTTCATGGGCTTTTCTTGTCCTGTGCTTCTTGACACAGGTCTGCTCCACAGATTGATTGGGTATTTTGTTGACATTATCTGCTGTTGCTTTAGACTTGGAGCAGATCAATCCAAGGAGGTGAGTCACTACTAAGTTATGATGCATGATTTACTTTTGAATATAAGACAAAGTATATCTATGAATAATGTGCTGATCTAATTGAGTTTTGTGTTTTTTCAGGGTTCTCCCTGATTAGGACCGCCTGGAACATTTTACATGTATTTATTTAGCAGAGACGTTTATATAAAGCGAAAAATGAGAAGCATAAATAAGTCCTGGATGGTAGCCTATAAACAGATTATTTAGTTTACAACTGCAATTACATATTATGCCATTCGCAATGCTTAATGGGATTGTAGTTCTTTCCATCATTAAAGCCGTTAAGAACATGGACTTATACGTTTGTCTTTTTTTGTTTTTTTTACAAATACTTTTTATTTGTTTCATTGTTTATAACTCTTAACGGGCTGCTCAAGACTGACACCTACAGACTGTTTTAACATATAATTGTAATTATTAAAACGATTAAAATATTGTATATTTAAAAACTCATATTTAGTGTATTTAGTTATTATACAAATGATATAATTTAGTGTGTATATAAGATAAGTGGCTTTTTTGGCATGGTAAAACAAATAAGTATATAAATGTGTATTCAAATTTAACACTGCATATTTATTTTATATACAATCTATGTAAAAAGTATATGAAGAATAGTTTTGAGCTTCTGATGTTTAGTTTTTATGCTTTGATTGCTTTATCTCTGTTTTAGTTTAGTTTTAATTCATGTTGATTAACTCTGAAAAATCATGCAATTAATTGAGATTAAATATTTTAATCAACTGATTATAAATTGAAACCAAACTTTTACAGATTCCATAATCCTCAATTTGACTGCAAAATTAATTAAAAAAATTATAATTATTATATGCTGTACAACTCTCCAACTTACCCGTATACATAAGACTGTGATCTTCTGAACATCAGGCCAATCTGCTGCTGTCCAGAATCAGGTGGTTTGTCTTCGTCTGGCATCTGTCCACTATGGGAGACCCTACCAGTAACGTTAGTTGTGAAGTACCAGTGGCGTAGCTCTCAGCATCACTGATGCACACAAGCCCTCACAGCACGTCAAGCTGCAAACCGTGCAAGGGACTATAACCAAACTGTTAAAACCAACTGCAAATCAACCAACCACTCATAACTAACAACCACGCATAACGCATAACTAACAGCCACGTAGCAATGCACGAAAAACACTCAGAGGAGGCCAGCAACTGCAAAACAACATCCCAACAACCGCACAGAGAAGCTTGGCGAAATCATGTGAACGCACAGAAAACCACTCAAAACATCCTGACAACCATGTAGCAAAGTGTTAAACACCAGAACATGTGCTGAAAATTTGCTCTACAAACTAAAAACTTACAAATGAAACTTCTACAAACAAAAACTTACTATATAACTATACAGTATTTACATACTTCAGGCTCCATGTGACACTGATGACTCAGTGTCTGGGCTTCTTTCTTCTGGGCTCCTCAGGCAGGGGCTCTTCACTGATGTCCATGTGAATTCGAAGAGCAAAGCTTCTGTTGTTTGTGGAGAAGCTTTCAGTGATCAGGATGCGTCCATCAGGCTGTTCTGTCTCTACCAGTGAGGGGCAGTTGATGTCTTCCACAGACGCTGCTTAATCTTCAGTCCCAGCTCAAGGCTGTAGGGACGGCGTCGACCACAGAGTGTCTTCATCACGGGCTCAGCCACAGAGTGGTAAATGTCCTGGTAGCCCTGGATGCTGCAGCCGTGAATGGAGACAGACTCTTCCTGCTGACACAGAGGTGTCACTGAAGAGACTGCTGCTGCTGAACAGATGTCGGGAAGGACAGCAACATTCTTTAGGTAGCGCTCTTCCAGACCGCTGGGTCTTCGAGCTTTCGCAGAGATGCAGCTGTAAGAGAGGTCCAACCTGATTACAGCTGTGAATTCTCACATGGGTCTTGAATGGAAGAGACGCCCTCCACTACAAAGCCCCTCAGGTGTGTGGGACGAGCCCTGGTTCTTCTTGTGCGACGCTGCTCCATGCTAATGAATCAAGAAAAACTTTACAAACTCAACAAATTACTGAGACACACCAAACTGTAGAGTTGTGAAGAGCTTGTAGCACTGAGCTTGATCAGGATTTAAGGCTTCAGGAACAGTTGTGTTGATTTTCAAATATCAACTCAAGCTGCTGTGCTGACATAGAATGTTGAGATTCATTTGAACGTAAACGACACTTGATGTAATCAATAAGTCAATTAGAGCAGCATGAGATCTATGTTACATATACTGTTTAATTCTTTATTACAATTATCATCCTCATTTACAGTTTTATATGAATCTGTGTGTTGAATGAATCTTTTAAGTGAATTAATCATTCTTTCACTGAATCATACCTTTTATTCACTGAACTGAACAGCTTTAATGGCTTTTCTTTCCTCCACAGACAGACTATAAGCCGATAACATTTGAGTGCAGCCTGTGAAGTAGCATTTCACTGTGAATCTACTGAACAAATCTGTGCTTGAAGCCTGAATGAATCTTGTTTGCACATATGCACATACATATTGTTGTTCATATTATTATTTGTTTTTTAACATTTTGTTGTCCTTTTTCTAGCTTGTTAAATGTCTAGTAGCTGACTAAATGAAGCAAAAACAACAGATCTGCTCATATTATGTAATTAATTCTGTTTTTAACATGTGTCTAGATTTTGTAATTACAGACACCAAGGATAAACAGAAACTTGAGGTTGTGAACAACTTGAAGAAAATTGAAGTGCTTGAAGAATAAACATGCAGAGGTTCTGGCAAGATTTATATAGTGTTTTTCAAACATTAATACCATTTGATTGGTCATATGGTTTAGATTTTTCTCTCATTAAAAATATATGTGTATATAGCCTATGTATACATACACATACATACATATACTGAACAAAATAATAAACGCAACACTTTTGTTTTTGCCCCCATTTTTCATGAGCTGAACACAAGGATCTACGACTTTTTCTATGTACACAAAAGGCCGTGTTGCGTTTATTATTTTGTTCAGTGTACATACAGTTGTCACCTCCAAGAGGACCAACACAAACTAGTAATTTTTCTTGTTTTTAAGAGTCAAGGGTATTCTTGCACTCCTTAAAATAAATAAATAAATATTATTTATTGATTTATTTTTAATGAGAGAAAAGTCTAAGGGGGGAAAAATGGGATGACTTTTGCTGGAGGATTCGGTAGAGACTGAGGTGAGAAAAATGAATAGAGACTACTATGAGTGTTCATAACTGTTGTAATGATCAACTATTATCAACTATTATCGTTGTAACAAAAATCACTTGAATTACTTTGGAAACATGTTTGAAAGGGAAAAGGCAATATAACCTGGCTAAAGCAGAGCAGGACATGGAAAGAAAGAAAGCCAACTTTAAAGCTGGCAGGGTGCTTGGAAACATGTTTGAAAGGGAAAAGGCAATATAACCTGGCTAAAGCAGAGCAGGACATGGAAAGAAAGAAAGCCAACTTTAAAGCTGGCAGGGTGCTTGGAGTGAGTAAAGTCCGTGATATTCCTCCTTTCTGTAGATGTAAAGTGAAAAAAGTGAAAGTGACGTGACCAAGTATGGTGACCCATACTCAGAATTAGTGCTCTGCATTTAACCCATCCAAAGTGCACACACACAGCAGTGAACACACACCCGGAGCAGTGGGCAACCATTTTTGCTGCGGCGCCCAGGGAGCAGTTGGGGGTTCAGTGCCTTGCTCAAGGACACCTCAGTCGTGGTATTGAAGGTAGGAGAGAGCGCTGTACATTCACTCCCCCCACCTACAATCCCTGCCGGTACAAGACTTGAACCCGCAACCTTTGGGTTACGAGTCTGACTCTCTAACCATTAGGCCACGACTTCCCCTTGCCATGTAGCCTAATGTAATATATCCTGCAATGGACTGGATCTTTATTTTCTATATTTTTATGGAAAATATAATATTACATTACACATCTTGCTCAATGTTGTCCTCCAAATACTGATGGCTTTAAAACAAATGTAGTCAATGTATCTACAGTATATATTCATCCACAAAACAGAAATAGCCTGGTTACAGTAAACCTAGAAGAGGCAACAGCCCTTAAAGTAAACCATACACAACGTCCAGGTAGTTGATGATGTAATGACCATTTGGTTTTGTTAGATGATAGCCAGAACACTTATGTTCGCCAGTACATTTACTCACCGATATTTTAACACGTCTTCGGGTCAAATAATTTTAATTATTTACACATGGGTTTACACAAAATTTGGCTCCCCCTGTCGGCGGTATTTGACCTTGCGTGCTGCATAACTGGCTGCTGCCCGTCTCGGAGTTCTTAATTCTTCGCTATCAATGAGTTCAGGGGCCATATTGTTGATGTGTCACCTCGGGAGGAGCGCACTCACACGGACTTGACTCTCACTATTTATCACGGCAGCTGGTGTATGGCATTTTAAATGGATTTAACATAACTGGTAAGTCACATATTTAAACAGAAATATCCAGATCTCAATTACAAAAGCGAATGTTTATTTAATTAGCCTGAAAGCTAAGTCAGTGGGTGAACTCAATGGCAGCTGGCTGATACACAATTATTGTCAGTGTTATATACTTACAATTTATAGAATTATTTTATACACTCTTATATCATGATAACAATCGAAATGCCTTGTTAGAATCGATTATGGCGGTTAAAACTCATCTGATCAGCTTGTGAATGTTATCAAAGGACTAGGTCTCCAGCACACAGCTATTTTTGTGTGTATTTTTGTATTCTTAAGCATTTCAGCAATTGACCGTTCTGTATTGACAGTATCTGTTTTAATTTGAGTGGACAAAGCAGGTGTTTTCTCATAAACACGTACAATGTGATATAGTTGGACAGGTTAGCCGATATGCTAAAGCTAACTGCACCTGTGTGGGAACGGCAGTATCTGTCACCGAACTTATCGCATCAAAATGAGTAATAAAATGATTGTTACAGCTCTTATTTGCTGTCATTCCTCTTTTAGTGATGTTTACAGTTAAATAGCGTGTGTGGTGCGAGAAAAGGTGGCAGTGCTGGTTTTCGTGGGCTGAGCACTGTCCATCCTCCCCATAGAGAATTACAGAAGAGATACACTAACATTATGTGTGAGACGAAAGATAACGAAACAAAGACAGATCAAATACAGATAAGAAAGAGGGGAAAAAAGGAAGTTAACCTGGCCAGGAAATTGCTTCACTCATTAAGACTCATGTGAGTCAAAAGCTGTTTTAAACAAAATCTAAAAGTGTGATGATGTTTATCATCCATTTAACAGCTTTTTGAAGTATTTCATTGAGTGTCAGTGAGTGAGAAATACTAAACTTTCCAGTTTGGTGCTAGATGACAGTGGAGAATGTCTGCTTGGAGAGATGCATGAGAAGCAGGTGACCTTTAAAGTTTTAGTTATTGGCAGCAGCAAATCTTGTCCTACTACAGACAAGTCTGGTTTCTCAATTTGTATGTGTGTACTTTGCAAGATTACATTTTATTAAGGATATTAAAATAATGATTTATTACTTCATGATGGGAAACTGTAACTTGCTGTAAACCTTCCCTGATAGCACACGTACATCACAGAGACGTTTGCATTTACATCTGCAAGACATTTTTTAGTGTTTGCTCATCTGCAGTACGTCTATAGGAAGTTTCCTATCAGATGTCAAATAGGTGTTTAGAAAATGTCTTTAAGATGTTTATGATTTAGAATGTATGTAAAACTGACATCTTAAAGACGTCACACACACACACACACACACACACACACACACACAGTGTAAATAAAATAAAATGTATTCTTGCAAAGTACACACATACTGATTGAGAAACAAGACTTGTCTGTAGAAGGACAAGATGTGTGGCTGCCAATAACTAAATCTTTAAAGGTCACCTGCATAAATATATATATATATATATATGTATGTGTGTGTGTGTATTGTATACTTAACATTTATTGGTGTAAAAATAGAATATCATCCAAACAAAAAGGGATATACTGCGTTTCCCACCTGTAAAACATCCCCACACTTAAAGAGGCTTAAAGGGGTCATATGATGTTGCTAAAAATAACATTTTGTGTATTTGGTGTAATGAAATGTGTTTATGCGGCTTAAGGTTCAAAAAACACATTATTTTCCACATATATTTAGAAGTAAAAATGAGAGAAAATGAAATCTGAATCTCCTATACATTTTTTTTTCTTCTTAAAGAGAAAAGATCCTGCAACACAAGGATTAAAAAATTATCCTTATGTGGGCTCAAGGCGCTCAGGCCAAGGTCCATTCTTGCACACTGGTTAACTCTCACAGTAAGCTCCTAAAATAGGCCTATATTGTAACACTCATCCTGATAGTATTCATAACACATTCTTGATTATCCTGCTGGAGAGCTTCTGCCCCAGTTTCACTCATTTAGTGTGAATCACACAGTGTCTTTTTCCTCCGTGCCAAACAGCATTCCCTTTTGTGCGCTCCAGTGTCATCTATAGGCATTTAGCTGGGAATGCAGTTATCCACTGAATGCGAATACAATGACGTATTAGGCAAGTAGGGTGTGAAAGGTGTAAGGCCACCTTAGTTTCATAATACTGGCATCACAAAACTGCCTTCAGGTGGAAGGAGAGCCGTGTTCCTATTTTACGAGGGAGTACCACACCTCCATCATGGAAATGTGTGGGCTGAGACAGTTAATTTAGTAAATTACTACTTGCTCTATTAATGGCAGTGACCCAACAGCAGGTGTGACGAGACTGATTGCATAAACATTGTACACAACTTCACAACAACATCTTTATTTATCACAACATCTTTATTTCCTGGTGCTAGAAGGAAATCTGATAATGTAAAATAGTCATATGAATGTTTTGCTTTATTTGACCTGGTGATCCCTTGAAAGAGATTTTTTTTTATGGTGGCTTCTTGTTGTTGATCATAAAAGTCACGTTTTTGATGTTCCATTGGTGATGGAATAGTGATAGCAAGAGGAGATTCTTACCTGTGATTAAAATTACACCTAAAGGTCTTCCAAATACACACAGAAAATAGTAATAAAAAAAGTTACGTTATGAAATTTTATTATTAAAGTACCCCTATTATGCCATTTGGAATATTGCCTTTCATGCAGTGTGTAATGTAGCTGTATGTGAATGTAAATGATCTGCAAAGTTTTAAAGCCAAAAGTCCATGATAAATAAAGTTTTTGTCTCCCAAAAGAAAGAATCAACTCTGAACAGCCTAAAAGAGTAATTCGAATCCCAGTTCATGCTGTAACACATTTGTATAATGGCCGCCTATTTTCTACATTGGCTGGCCGCGAGCAAGTTGACCCACCTAGAACACTGTAGCTTTTTTGTGTGGTTAACCTCATGTCGAAAAGACACTGTGTCCTACGAAGTGAAAATAAATTTGTTTTATTTTCACTTCCAAAAGATGAGGCTGCAAAGAATCAGTGGTTAAAATTCATTTTTTCCACTGTACCACAGCAGTATAACTCCAGACTTTGTTCCCGTCATTTTACTGACGACTACTTCTCTAATATCGGGGAGTTCAATGCGGGATTCACAAAACGCTTGCTCTTGAAAGATGGCTCAGTACCTAGTTTATTAGGACCAGCTGGCTTCACTGAATCACAACCTGTAAGTATGATAAATAATAGATGTTTATATTTTCTATCGAGCGATCAAAATATGGAACTATGGCAATGAGCGTATAGTTTCTGACACGCTCTGTACGCGGTAGACCAGTCATAACAGACTGGGCCATCTGACCAATCAGAGCAGAGTAGGCTCATTGAAAGGATGGGTTTAGAGAGAATGAAATTCGAGAATCGCTGGAAAGTGAGGTGATATTAAATGCATATTTTGAGAACCTTGCATGAATGTAAACCTGTTGTAGGAGACTCCAAAAATATTATGAACCTTAAAAATGGCACTTTAATAGGGGCACTTTAACATAATTTTACACCAGTGTCACCCACAGA
>NW_015540952.1:664502-676946 GCF_001515605.1 Sinocyclocheilus anshuiensis
GTGTCACCCACAGAATTCTTTTTTTTTTTTGCAGCCCCCTGCCCATTTTAGTAACATAATTAATTACATTTTTAACTAAATAGCAATAAATAAATAATTTAATTTATTATAAAAAATATTTTCAGGATTTTCTTTAGCTAAGCCTATATATCATTATATGAATAACCAGTCAGTAATTATTCTGAATTAAAAAGTGAGTCGTATGGTAGGAAGCTGCATTGTTTTGAGTTTTACGTGCATGTGACTGAATTTTGTGTGTTGTGTTTTCCAGTGCCAGTAGCTGAAAGAGGTCATGGAGCCATCAGACTGTCACAGCGAACTGACCCCTGCCTCTCACCCATCCCAAAGTTCAGAGGTCAGCATGGTTCTGGAAGGGTCAAACGATGTCCTCAGCAGTGGGGGTGAATCTGATTTAAAAGAACAGGAGGAAGACACTGAGCTGGACAGTCTTGAGCTGGATGGTACTCTTTCAGATAGTGTGGACAGAGAAGGTCAGAGACCAGACATGCACATGGAGGTCCAGCGAGATGAAGGACTTGGAGAACATGCCCTGGGTGATGGGAACACTAGCGGTGACAGTGGAACAGCCTCCATTGATGATGCCAGGTCTCCACCAGCTCTTCACGACAGTGCTGTGGAATCACTTCCTGCTGTTCTAGATGGAGAACTCAAATGTTCTGGCCTTGAAGAACCAGCAGAGGTGGTTCCAGAATTAGAAGGTGGGACTCACAATGAAGTTGAGGAATATTCTTCCTCTGTTCTGAATGGGACAGATGATATTTCATCCACACATATGTTCAATGGGCCAACAGACCTTAACAGAACTCCTTTGACTCCAACAACTCCAGATGTTGTTTCAGTACCCCAAAACTCGCAATCCAACTCCACCATGAGCCCGTATGACACCGACTGCAGCAGAAAACTGTTGTCTGAGATCCAGCGCTCTCTGTCTCAGGAGCCTCTGCTGGATGAGCTGGAGGATGAGCTGTTGAACAGTCAGTCAGATGGCATGCGCAAGGGAAGTCCTCCCAATGGGCTTCAGAAGGACCAGAACTCCATGGTTCTATTTGAGAAGTGTGTACAATACAAGTACTCCCAACAGGAGAAAGCCATCAAGAGGTAGGCTGTTGATTAGTGATGCGCGGTTGAGCTAAAACGTCACCCGAATCCGCAGCTTCAAATAAATTGATTAATAGCTCACTTCAATCAGCTCTCGAGAGGTTATAGTCCATTGCTGTTTGATTTATAGCAGCAGGAGATGGTAAATCATTAGTTTAATTTGACATTCTTACCTGCATGAAAATTACACTTCACTGTCTTTCATTGCCAGTGTGTGGCAATTCACACATTGACCCCGCGCCCCCGTAAACATCAGCTAATCAAGGGAAATGAGTTCATGAATTATCAGGATTATGTAAGTTTCTATAAAATAGATAATAATTTTTTTAATATTATAATAGAAATATGTTTTGTCCTCCATGTTTTTGTAAAATATTTAATCATTTTTTTAAATAATAAAAATAATGAATATTTAATCTATTATAAAATATATTTTGGATTTTGTTAAGTTTAACTAGGCCTATTATTATATGAATAATTAATTACCCAGTAATTATACTTAATTTAATTGAGTCGGATGTTAATTTGCATACACACAGACAGTTTTGGGAGTAGTGAATGATTTATTAGGATGATTCAAAACAATTCTGTAGTCTGTTGTGAGTCTTTTTGACTGTTTCATTGAAAGAACAGGCAAAGATTTATGAATCAAACTACGATGTTTGTGCTTTGTGTTTGTTTTTGCGTCCAGCTACTGAAGACCATGCAATAGAATGACATTGGCTTTGTCTTATTTCATGATTCATTGCCTGTTTAACTCATTACATTTAATTCAGACTGCTGTTTCATAACTCTGGTGAAATATGATTTCTTTTGCTATGGTGCTAATGGTACTGATTATTTTATGCTGTGATCAACCTTCGCCTGTCTGCTCTAAAACCACCGCCTGTTCTGGCTTCATTAATTTTTGCAAGGGCATCTGGCTGACTTGCATATTGGAACCGGTCCGCAGCTCTGCTGTGCTTGGCCTGCTGTTAATATTGTCTGATGTGTGATGCTCACAGACACCTGTTCCCTCTGCTAATATCACATGGTCTTTTCTACATTGACAAATATTGGTGCCTAATACTTTACTGAAAACAATTAGTTGTTGTCCTTGATGTGGTTTAGATCAACAGTTTTATACAAGAATTCCTCTCATTGACAAGCAAATAACAGATGGACACAACAGAAGCAGTGTTATTTCACAGTACAACAGCTCCAGCGTGTTACAATGAGCTAGCATTGGTAGTGACAGCTAGTAACTGTTTTTCAGATTACTTGATGAGAATAAGAAACATCAGGAGCTGATTCTGGGCATCTGCTCTGAGAAAGACAACATGAGGGATGAGCTGAAGAAGAGGATGGAGACAGAGAAACAACATCTTTGCACCATTAAGAAAGTAAAGGCAACCATAAATTGTTTGTGTATGTGTGTCTTCATTTGTTTTTTGTTTTGGTTTTTTGGATAACCTGACTATCTATTTGACCAACCATGAATAGAAGGAAGCGTTAAAGAAACATTGTTGTAAAGATTAAACAGTTTAGCTTGAAATTTGCTTTAATTTTCATATATTGTCCAAAGGTTATGAATATACGCTACTGAAAGTTTGAAGTCAATTAGAATAAATTGGAGTAAATTTTTTTTTTATGTTTATGAAAGAAGTCTCTATTGCTCACCAAGGCTGCATTTATTTAATAAAAAATACATTAAAACAGTAATATTGTGAAATATTATTACAATTTAAGACAAGTGTTTCTATTTGAATATATTTTAAAATGTAATTTATTTGTGTGATGGCAAAGCTGAATTTTCAGCAGCCATAACTCCAGTCTTAAATGTCACATGATCACTCTAATGTTCTGATTTGGTGCTCAAGAAACATTTCTTATTATTATAGGCCTAAATGTTGAAAACAGTTGTGCTGCTTAATATTTTTGATACATTTCTTTCAGGATTCTTTGGTGTATACAAATCTTTGTTTAGATCAATTTAATGCATCCCTACTGAATCATTTCTTTAATGACCCCAAACCCTTGAACAGTCGTGTATATCCATGCTCTCATTACTACTCATTTCTAGTGTATCCAGATTTTAGGTATGTTCAGCTCAATGGCATTATTTGTTATTTAAATGCCTTTTCAGTATGTGGATGGCCATCCATGACTGTGCCTTGTTGCACTGATTAGAGAACACTTGTTTGCTGAAGAGCTTTCATCCAATTCTGGAAAAGCAGGTTTGTTTGAGAGCGACTCCAGGCTAAGAGAGACCGTAGTTTCGCTCAATCAGAAAGAGCCCCATGTCACAGAATGTAATAGCACAGATCAAACAGAGCGGCCTTTGGGGGGGGAACAGGTTGAGAAACCATAATTAAGTGTTGCAGTAATGATGACACGTGGAATTAATGTGTGCATTTTGCTGTCATGGTTTCTCCTCATAGTCAGAACAGGCATCTGAGGCCACACCGCCAAATCCTTCATCTGAATGACACCTTGCCTGTCTGTTTACTTTCATTCAATAGTAGCACTGTGAAGAAGACTGAACACTTGGTTCCTACACATGGTTGCCAGAAAGGGAACGGTTTATTTTTTGAAACCTGAATGGAGCCTTTGTCACTTATTTAAATTTTAGTTTGAATCTATTTTCATAAGCTGTCCAGAACTTGACATTTAAATGAAGACGCAGGTCATATTGAACTCGCTGGGTGTGTAAACACTGATCTCTTTCGGATTAGCTACTGTCTGTCAGAGCTGCCTCTTTTGTCGTCAATATGAATATGTTTATGGTTACCACAGTCACGGCCTTTTAACTGTTTCCCTCTCTTGTTTCACCAGTTTGAAAGCCGGTTGGAGGAACTTATGAAGGAACTAAAAGACTCCAGAGACAAACTGGTTCACCAGGATCAGGCCGCTAAGAATGCCATCCAGCAGTTGCAGAGGGAGATGACCTATCGACTTGAACAGGTGAGAGGTCATCGCCATGGAGACACTCCAAACAAAGCCTTTCTTGCATAAGAGCACTGGCTAAATTACTTCTAAATCAGTCTGTGCTCTTTATATAGCAGCGTCTTTAAAATGAAATCATGTCAGTCTTGCAATCTTGTTTGCACAAAGTGAAAGAGGGTCATTAGGATGTCAAGTGTTGGGTTTTCATTTGTCTTTTTGTCCTCATCCTTTTTTATTCCACACAACTGTGGGTAAATGTAAAGTCCAGAATTCAGATATTGAGGACTACGTCATAAAAATTTGGAAAGAGCTGTGTTTGGTTTGGCAGGACTTGTTCAAACCGCTCCTCACTCTCATGTAAACTCCTCAGTCAAGTGCGAGGGCCTCTCTTTTGCTCTTTCACTGTCATTAGACGCATCAAATATGTCCAAGTTTTCATAGAATGGTGTACTGTATATTCGGGCTGGTAACTGGATGGTTATAGGTTCTGATCTCACATGATCCATAAACAATGTTTGTTCATGTGTTAACAGGCCAATAAGAAATGTGAGGAGGCACGGCAGGAGAAGGAGACAATGGTGATGAAGTACGTTCGAGGCGAAAAGGAAGCTCTGGACCTGCGGAGGGAAAAGGAACAGCTGGAGAAGAAGCTACGGGAGGCCACATCAGAAGTAGACAAACAGGCCCGGCGGGGAAACACACTGGCCCAAGAGAAAGGACGTCTGCAGCAGCTCTATGACTCTAAGGTCATACATGAAAATACAGTTTACCTTGATGCTTGTTATGGTGTGTGAATCTACAGTATGCACTGATTGTGTATAGGTTCTCAGGAGTGTTTGTCTTTGATTACTTTTCTATAGGAGAATGAAGTGACGAGACTTTCCCGTGAACTGGAGAAAGTCAAGGAAGAAATCAATTCTCATGTCATCAAAGTAAAGTGGGCACAGAACAAGCTGAAGAGCGAAACGGATGCTCACAAGGTAAACCAGAGAACACTGTGAATACAGACTTAAAGGCTGTTCACACTAAGCATGAATTATAACAGTAACTAAAACTATAAAATTTTAATAGTCATTCTAATTCTATGAGAATATTATCTATATCACAGCTATAACACTAACAACACAGAGGAATGATATCGTTGGAATTACTTTTGGAATGATTTTTCCAGGTGAAGAACGTTGAAAAACATTGACAGCCAATCAGAATACACCCAATTTGAAAAAGCCTGTGCATTTAAAGCAGCAGAAGGCATTAAAAACAGCACTTATAATAAAAAGAATGTTATAATTCGTTAGTATGGACGCTAATATAGTTAACGTTATAGTTATGTTTATAGTAGCTGTGAACAGGTCTTTAGAAATGCACTCACTCTTTTATGATAGGGCACATTATTATAGCAGCCATGATCTAGCCAAAGGCCAGACTTCAATGTTGACGAAGAGGAACGTTAATTTCCACTGTAGTTTAAACAGCTTGTTAAGGGCACACTTGTCAACTTTTAATTTTCCGTCGGTCTTAGTACACGATGTAACTACAGAAGAGTCAAGTTTTAAATAGGAAAAATATCGAAACTCTTTTATCATTTTTGAGCGAGATGCTAACGGGCTAATCAGATTCAATTATCTATGCTAAGCTACAGCTAAAAGTGCTACCGCCAGACCCGGAGATCGGCTGAATGGATTCGAAAACGGTAAAACTCAACTGTTTAACTCTAGGGGAGTTGGAAAATGAGCCTATTTTCAAAAATAGTGGAGTGTTCCTTTAAAAATAGATCCAGTTTTATTGTAAAGTCACTCTAATTGAAGGGATTAGTGTAACTACTTAAATATGTCATTTATAATGTAAAAAAAAATATATAACTATCAAAACTTAAATAACTATAAGGCTTAAATTTTACATTTAAATTTAAAATTGTCATTTTCTACCAATTGCGTCCAGTTTTGTTTTGGCAAAAAATGTACATTTTGGTGCATGACTATATGTATACAGTATTTTAGAATATTATTTATTTATTTATTATGTATTAATATTTTGAGTTAGGATTTATTTTATAAGATCAATTTTCATTTTAGTATAAATAATTTTGTTATGTGTTTTTGTCATTGTTTTTCTTATAGTTATATATAGCTTTAATTTATTTTTATTGCAGTTTTAGTCATTTTTGTACTTCAACTAAAGCATATTTATAAGTATTAGTATTAGTAGTAGGTTTTTCATCTAATAGTTTATTTTATTTGAGTTTTGTTACAGTTAATGAAAATTATTTTTAATAGTTTTAGTTTTAGTTAACAATAACAACAGTGTATTGCTGATGTCACTTTATTGAGATGTCTCTTTAATAACAGGAAACAAAAGACAGACTAAGAGAAACGACTGCCAAGCTGACTCAAGCAAAGGAGGAGACTGAACAGATTCGCAAAAACTGCCAGGACATGATCCGAACATACCAGGTACTGTTTACATACCGTATAATGGCATGAAACCAGTACTGCCCACTAGAGGGCACCATATACAAACATATGCCCTGCATGTAGAATGCAAAACATGAGTTGGAGATCTCAAGATTTCAAGTAGTTTATTAAAAAAGATTGCTTTAGTCCTCTGCTCAACACAATTTGAGTGGCTTATCTTCATCTGTGGGGTATAGCTAATTTGCCGTTTCTGTTGCTTGTTATAAACTTCAGTGATTATACTCTCTCTCTCTGTCTCCTGCAGGAGTCTGAGGAGATTAAGTCAAATGAATTGGATGCAAAGCTGCGAGAGACCAAAGGAGAGCTGGAGAAGCAAAAACAAGAGCAGACAGACCAGCTAGAGGTACTGGCATAATATAAAGCCCTAATGACATCAGTTTCTTCATTTATAATCAAGTAATGTGCTTCAGTAGAGAACAGAGGCCTCGTAAAAGTTACCTTTCGGGGGGCAGGTGTTTGTTCATATTGCACCTCATATGTCTTTGGTTTGCTTCTTTTAGCGGTTCTGCCACTTGGCCTCTGAGATAAACTGTTTGGCCCGTATGGCACTTTGCCACCTGCTTTTAAATGTATTTAGGTGTAAATGAGCCTCCATTTACCAAGCGTCATTAGTACCTGAGGCCGACAATGAGAGTGTGTACTCCCTTATGAGTCGCCCCTGTGCAAGAAATAGTTCCATTTGCATTCTCATTTGCATTATTAACATAGTGTTGCCTAGCAGGCGTCCTCTGCTGATTGTGATTACAGTAATGAATAATGGCGATACAGTGTGCGAAAGGAGGGGTTTTCATGGTCATCTTGTTTGATTGGCAGATGCACAAAGCTAAGATTAAGGAGTTGGAGGATCTGAAGAGAACTTTTAAAGAAGGCATAGATGAGCTGACCACCCTGCGGACCAAGGTGGAAACTCATTTCTAAAGATAACACTATGAAATGACTCTGTGTAAGAGTACATTATTCTGACACTTTGGCACTCACTCTGGCCCTCAGGTTAAGTGTCTAGAGGACGAACGTACCTGCTGGGAAGACGAACTCTGCAAATACAGAGAGATCATTAACAGACAGAAGGCTGAGATCCAGAAACAGAGGGAAAAACTCACCGCCATCACTACACTAGAGGAGCAGCACCAGAGGTCTGAACGCTTGTTCCTGCAGCAACCTACCACCGACCATGTCTATTATTAGTTCAGCTACCAGAGCCTCTCATAGAGCCTAAGCTGTACACAGCAGCATACACTGATCATTAGGACTAGTTTTTCCGGTCTTGAAATGAGATTAATTTGTCGAGGCTGAAGTTGTAACAGTACCAATACCAGTGAAATTTTTTAAACCAATTTCAAAATTAATTTTCTATTGAACATAATCCTTTTAACTATTTTCAAAGTGTAGTATTAATGCCAATAAAATTAGCAAATTGAACCTAACTGTAAAGTGTTACCATTAATTAACATTGAACATATCATGAACTATAAACAATGAACAATTTCTAAAGAATTTATTAATCTAGGTATACAAGTTCTAAAAATATAATAAATATTGATAAATAAACTGCTAAATATACTATAGTTAATTGTTAATTCATGTCTGTCCATATAAATAGAAAGAATTGTATAATAAATAACAAATAATTAGTTATATACAGACAAACACACACACACACACACACACACACACATATATATATATATATATATATATATATATATATAATATTGAAGTTATCTTTAAGATTAATAGATGTTGTAAATAATTATTTAAAATGTTGCTATTAATTGTTCATTGTTGAAAATACTAAATAATACATTAAAATAATAGTATAAACTAAAGCCTTTAAAAAAAATAAAGTAAACATTAAGTAATAAAATGAAGCTCAAAGAAAAAAAAACTATATGACATTAAATAGACTAGTGTTGTTATTGTTAAGTAAAATAAACATTAAAAATGCGTTGTTAATTGTTGTTAATTGAAATAAAGCTAAAATAAAATAAATATTAGATAAAAAGACTAACTGAACTGAAACTAAATGAAATAAAATGTTAAGGTGAAGTACTAAAATCACCTAAATTAAATTATTTAAACTGCAATAAAATAAATAAAAATACACATCTATATAAAAAACAATAAAGATGACAAAAACACAACAAAATTACTAATATTAATAAAAAAGTTAAAAGCTAAAAATAATGCTAATGCAATACACCATAACACTGGACTTTACTCCCATTGCTCAGCCTTATTTTTGTTTATGTGCATATAAATATGCAGTCTTCTCTACTCTATAATAATTCTGATAACACTACAGACTTTGTTCTCATTAGCATGTTTGAATGCCATCTTCATCCCACTTTCAGATCCTTAGACCTATTAATTTTGCCGTGCTTCTGTTGAGCATGGAGCATCTGTACATCAGCCTGACCTTGAGTGATCTCCCAGCGGTTGGTGGACCCTGCTGATGCAGGAACTGCAGGTGGATGTGAATCCACTATAGTGTGATCACACGGGCCCCTGCGGCACCGACAGAATAATTCATATCTCCGTGGCCGCCTCACAGGGGCTGCTCTGATTTCACTTCTGGTGGCCACATAAATGTCATTCAGCCATATTAGCTCATTCTTATTTTGAGGGTATTTAAAAACTCTACTGCAGATGAGTTATGTGTATTCCCAAGAATGACACACCTTGTCTTTAGTGTATTGATTTAGAGCAGTGGTCTCAAACTCAATTCCTGGAGGGCCACAGCTCTGCAGAGCTTATCTCCAACCAGCTCCAACTCACACCTGCTTGGAAGTTTCTGCTAGTAATCCTGAAGACCTCGATTAGCTGGATCAGGTGTGTTTGATTAGGGTTGGAGCAAAACTGTGCAGAGCTGTGGCCCTTCAGGAATTGAGTTTGAGACCACTGATTTAGAGCCTTCAGTCTGACACTTTTATGGTCTATGCCAGGGCTGTCCAAACTCGGTCCTGGAGGGCCGGTGTCCTGCAGAGTTTAGCTCCAACTTGCTTCAACACACCTGACTGGAAGTTTCTATGCCTAGTAAGAGCTTGATTAGCTGGTTCAGGTGTGTTTAATTAGGGTTGGAGCTAAACTCTGCAGGACACTGGCCCTCCAGGACCGAGTTTGGACAGCCCTGGTCTATGCAGTCATTTGGTCAGGTGGGAATACTGGTACACCATTATGATGAAACTAGACAAGGGTGGAATTGAAATCACTTAAATAGCACGGCCTGTACACGTGTTGGTCCTCGTGTCTGATGTGTATGTGTCTTTTTTTAGGGATGATCAGGAGATTGCATCCTTGCGGGAGGAGGTGGAGAATCTGAACTCCCAGATCACTGACTTGCAGAGGGACATTGAAGGAAGCAGGACAAGAGAGGCGGAGCTACTGGGCTTTACTGAGAAATTGACCAGTAAAAATGCTCAGCTGCAGTCTGAGAGCAACAGCTTACAAGCCCAGCTGGACAGATTGAACAGCACCTCTAGAGAGCTGCACAGCAAACTAGAGGAGACCGAGAGAACCCTCTCTGAGACGGTAAGACGTTTTTGCTTGTGTTAAACCGCTCTATCAGTGTTGGGGAGGTTTCTTGGAAACCGTACCATGCAAAGTAACAAGCTACTTGCAATTAAAAGTAGTTGAACTACAGCCAAGCAACTCTCAAAGTAGTTGGCTACAGTACAAGGCACTAATAAAAATATTAAAATCTACATTTATTCAAGCTGTTTAAAAGGTTAATATCTTAATTGTATAATTATCAGATAATTTATTAAAACTGTCCGCAATATTTATTTGGCATACAAACATTTATCTTAATTAGGGGAGAGCATGAAGCTTGAACACAAATGTAGACTAAATGCAATTAATAATAAATAATCATTTTTATATCTGAAGTGAAAATATTTCCAAACAGCAATATTTCATGAAATTTATTCACCACAGAAAAGGAGCCGTAAAATGCCACTTAGGAACACTACTGAGTAATGACTGAAATTAAACTATAATGATCTAATTTATTACAATGAGCCCTTGCAATGAAACAAATCAGATTACTTATCACTAGCTACAATGCTACCTGCTGGAATAAATAGATAAATTCTTTGTTTGCTACTGGAAAACCTACACTATTATCGAAATAGCTAGGATATTGTCACATTACTGAAAACGTTGATTGCGTCACTACTTTTGGTTGGTTACATCCTAACAGTGTGCACTAGTTTGACATAAGACATCTGTATAAGTGTATTGACTGACCAGTTAAATTACAGATACACACACAAAACTTTGGCATGTTTTAGATGCCTTTCATTTTGAAGCATTTTGTGTATGTTTTCAGATGGACAGATTGAAGAAAGAGGAAAAACAAAGGCAAGAGGAAGTTCTGGCATTGCAGACAGAGAGAACAACACTACAGACCGAGACATCACAACTAAAGACACGTGTGGAGGAATTACGAGATGATCTGGTCACTCAGAAGAGAAAACAGGCAGCCAACATCAAAGACCTCACCAAGCAGCTCACGCAGGGTTAGCGCTTTTCACAAGCAGCTCAAATCATTTTCACTATTTATTGATTTACATTTATTTCTATGGATTGATTTATTTTATTATTTTTTATTGCTGATTCGTTATTTATAGATTTTATTTATTTTATTTTATTGTTTTTATATTGAGGCCAGAAATAGTGAGAAAATGTGATCTCAAATGCAACCACATGTTTTTGCAAAACAAGCTTTTCATGGTCAAGAAGGATGGTAAGCATCAAACTGGCTTGGAACCCAGATTTTACCCTAGCCACCAAAATTAACAAAGATGTTTACTGGAAAAATAAATAAATAAACAAAAAATAGAATTTGTTAATTTTAAGTGGCTATATATACATATAGATATTTAAGACAAAGGTATATTTAGTGTAGTCTCGGTCTGTTGCATAGTTTGTTCATGTTTTCAGAGGATGAGAGCATGTCACACAACAGGTCCATGCTGGCATCTTCCTAATTTGGCTTGCTTCTACCAAGTAACTCCAGCCAAAATACTGTTGGACGCACAACCTTTGACGTCAATATGGGAAACATTCTCCTCCCTTTTAAAAATGTATTTATTTTTTATCCTAAATATGCACAATTGTAAGTTTAGTTTCATTTAGCATTGCTTTTTTCTCATGCTGTTTTATCAGAGCAACCCCGCGACCCATTTTTGGTTTGCAATACGACCCACCAATTAAGAACCACTGATGCGAATGATTTTAATGCAAAATGAAAGACAATAAAGTAACTAATCATAACACGATTACAAAAAATGGCTATATCGTTCCACTCTCATATTGTTTTTCTCCTCTGTGTCTAGATGTCTTAACTAGAATTCGATTTATTTTAATAGGCTCGCATTGAGTTACTTCTCCACGCTCCCAGGAGCCCACAGGCACTGTTAGTAATTATCAAGCCATATTGACGCTCTCGGTGGAGCAGACTGACGTTCAATGCAGACAGATTGAGTTTATGTATCTGTGCCTGACTGTAGCCACAGGAAAGGCTAGGTTAGGGCACAAGACATAGTGTCTTTTCTTTGAGAGAAGAGACAAGGGAGGACAATGGAGTAGAATGTGCACCATGAGACTCTCTTTAGTGTCAGAGGAGGCATACAGTACGTGAAGGTATTTTTAAACAAATCTATTTTTTTCCTCTCCTTTGGGTCCCTGTGATCTTCAGTATCTTTTCAAGGTCTGCATGTTAAATGTGAACCTTAATTCTGCATAGTTGATGGATACTACAGATGTGCCTGGTGGGTGGTCATTTTCTGGTGGGTCATAACCCCCCCACCAGCAAGTGCAGCACTAGTATGAGGCACTGAGCGGTACAAGCACTCAGTCATTGTCCCATTACCGTTACTGAGGTGTCTTGTCTCTGCCAGGAGTGTGTGTGTGTGTGTGTGTGTGT
>NW_015540952.1:677017-678750 GCF_001515605.1 Sinocyclocheilus anshuiensis
TGTGTGTGTGTGTGTGTGTGTGTGTGTGTGTGAGAAATATGTATGTATGTATGTATGTATGTAATGTTTCTGGGTCAGTACAGATTAAGTTACATCAACATCATTTCACTGTCTGAATCTGACAATCCAAAAAAGCAAAAATTTAAAGTATAGTATCACACTTACAATGGATATGTAAAGTTATATCCAGTCTTTCAACATAGAAAAGTAGTTCCACTTAATAAAAGACACTTTAGGTATGCATAAAACTAAAATACTGTGAAGTTTTACTAAAAAAAAGAATGTAAATGCTTTAACACAAATCTAATCTTAATATTTATGCATTTAAACCCTCTGGAATTCTGGCCTGGTTTACTTTCTTGTAAGTGTGTTACTGTAACCTGCAATTTTTGAGACACGAGTCAAAATTAATTTCTGTGGTGATCATTGTTACTAGCAGCAGCATTTGCAGCATAAATCTTAACCCAGAATGTTCTTCTAATCTTAGTGCCAATTTTCTTTTCTTTGTTGTTTGTAATATTGCTCTTATAGTATGACTGTAGCTGCACAATGTTTTTCAGGCTCTTTAAATGCACGGGGCAGCAGTATGGATGATCGCTCTCCAGAGAATCAGTCCGGTTCATCAGTGGTAGTGGTGGATAGCTTCCCTGAGGTGGACAAAACTGTGCTGGTGGATCGCATCGTGCGGTTGCAGAAAGCACACGCTCGTAAGAACGAGAAGATAGAATTCATGGAGGACCACATTAAGCAGTTGGTGGAGGAGATCAGGAAAAAGACAAAGTGAGTGAGAGCAAAGACAGAGTGGAAGGTAAAAGACGATGGAGAAAAGCTCCTTTTCTCCCATCCCAAAGCTTAATTTGACATTTACAAATGAGCTTGAAGCTGCCTACGTGACGTTGCTATATATATTCTTATGTACCCAAAGTTGTGATGAAGGACACCAAATAGAAGCCATGAGTTTAATTGAAAATTAATAATGTAGAGGGATACAGTGGCACCAGAAAGCATTTGGGCACTTATGCTACACTGAAAAATGTATGAATGTCTAATAAAATATCAAAATGTGGCATTATTTTTAAATGAATATAGCACAAATTTGCCCTCACAAAAATACAGGAATAGCCAAACCCATTAATTAAAACACAAGTTTGGCATGTAGTTTAATATTTAACACTGTTATATTCAAGCAATTTTAAGTGTCCAAACATTTCTGTTGCCACTATAGAGTAGCTCTGAGCTCATTGTTTGGATAATTTCTCAGTGCCGAGAGAGGTCCTTTCCGTCTGGTTGCATTTGGCAGGTCATTGTCCTTCTCTTGCATCCTCTCTTTCTCTTATTTTTCTTTTTCTTCCGGACCAAGGCTTGTATCTTGTCTGACTTTCATTACAAAAGGAAATCTGGCAGACATTCATCTTTTTCTTTCTCTCACACACACACACACACACACACACACACTGAGTGTGTGACAGAGAGGTCTTGGCAGTGATATTTCTTGCGGGATTGATGCGTCACCGAGATTGCTAATGATGCCTGATACATATTCATACGCACCTTCATACACGAGGAATCAGGCTGCCTATGCCCATTTCACCACAGGAAAAAAAGCATCTTTTTGCTAAACAAAGTGAATGGTCTTAGAGAACGAGAGCACTTTGTTTATGTCTTTGGATAAGATAAATAATTTAACATGCTGCAGAGGGCTGTGAGTTGGGTTGCCGCCACCGCTCTGGACA
>NW_015540952.1:685902-689404 GCF_001515605.1 Sinocyclocheilus anshuiensis
TGTGTGTGTGTGTGTGTGTGTGTGTGTGTGTGTGTGTGTGAGAAATATGTATGTATGTATGTATGTATGTAATGTTTCTGGGTCAGTACAGATTAAGTTACATCAACATCATTTCACTGTCTGAATCTGACAATCCAAAAAAGCAAAAATTTAAAGTATAGTATCACACTTACAGTGGATATGTAAAGTTATATCCAGTCTTTCAACATAGAAAAGTAGTTCCACTTAATAAAAGACACTTTAGGTATGCATAAAACTAAAATACTGTGAAGTTTTACTAAAAAAAATAATGTAAATGCTTTAACACAAATCTAATCTTAATATTTATGCATTTAAACCCTCTGGAATTCTGGCCTGGTTTACTTTCTTGTAAGTGTGTTACTGTAACCTGCAATTTTTGAGACACGAGTCAAAATTAATTTCTGTGGTGATCATTGTTACTAGCAGCATTTGCAGCATAAATCTTAACCCAGAATGTTCTTCTAATCTTAGTGCCAATTTTCTTTTCTTTGTTGTTTGTAATATTGCTCTTATAGTATGACTGTAGCTGCACAATGTTTTTCAGGCTCTTTAAATGCACGGGGCAGCAGTATGGATGATCGCTCTCCAGAGAATCAGTCCGGTTCATCAGTGGTAGTGGTGGATAGCTTCCCTGAGGTGGACAAAACTGTGCTGGTGGATCGCATCGTGCGGTTGCAGAAAGCACACGCTCGTAAGAACGAGAAGATTGAATTCATGGAGGACCACATTAAGCAGTTGGTGGAGGAGATCAGGAAAAAGACAAAGTGAGTGAGAGCAAAGACAGAGTGGAAGGTAAAAGACGATGGAGAAAAGCTCCTTTTCTCCCATCCCAAAGCTTAATTTGACATTTACAAATGAGCTTGAAGCTGCCTACGTGACGTTGCTATATATATTCTTATGTACCCAAAGTTGTGATGAAGGACACCAAATAGAAGCCATGAGTTTAATTGAAAATTAATAATGTAGAGGGATACAGTGGCACCAGAAAGCATTTGGGCACTTATGCTACACTGAAAAATGTATGAATGTCTAATAAAATATCAAAATGTGGCATTATTTTTAAATGAATATAGCACAAATTTGCCCTCACAAAAATACAGGAATAGCCAAACCCATTAATTAAAACACAAGTTTGGCATGTAGTTTAATATTTAACACTGTTATATTCAAGCAATTTTAAGTGTCCAAACATTTCTGTTGCCACTATAGAGTAGCTCTGAGCTCATTGTTTGGATAATTTCTCAGTGCCGAGAGAGGTCCTTTCCGTCTGGTTGCATTTGGCAGGTCATTGTCCTTCTCTTGCATCCTCTCTTTCTCTTATTTTTCTTTTTCTTCCGGACCAAGGCTTGTATCTTGTCTGACTTTCATTACAAAAGGAAATCTGGCAGACATTCATCTTTTTCTTTCTCTCACACACACACACACACACACACACACACTGAGTGTGTGACAGAGAGGTCTTGGCAGTGATATTTCTTGCGGGATTGATGCGTCACCGAGATTGCTAATGATGCCTGATACATATTCATACGCACCTTCATACACGAGGAATCAGGCTGCCTATGCCCATTTCACCACAGGAAAAAAAGCATCTTTTTGCTAAACAAAGTGAATGGTCTTAGAGAACGAGAGCACTTTGTCTTTCTCTTATTTTTCTTTTGTTTTTTCCCTTTATTTATTTGTCTAGAGCTTCCGGACCAAGGCTTGTATCTTGTCTGACTTTCATTACAAAAGGAAATCTGGCAGACATTCATCTTTTTCTTTCTCTCACACACACACACACACACACACACACACTGAGTGTGTGACAGAGAGGTCTTGGCAGTGATATTTCTTGCGGGATTGATGCGTCACCGAGATTGCTAATGATGCCTGATACATATTCATACGCACCTTCATACACGAGGAATCAGGCTGCCTATGCCCATTTCACCACAGGAAAAAAGCATCTTTTTGCTAAACAAAGTGAATGGTCTTAGAGAACGAGAGCACTTTTTTTTTTGTCTTTGGATGAGATAAATAATTTAATATGCCGCAGAAGGCTGCGAGTTGGGTTGCCGCCACCGCTATGGACATAAATGTCTGTCCCTTTCCTGTCACTTGAGTAATGATAGGCCTTCAATCGGTCTACCTGCACTAACCCACATTCATTAGTTCTAATCAAAGACACATCCCATTGAAGTCAGGTTTAATTTAGCCTCCTTAGCTGATCTTTAGCCATTACATGCAGCTGAGCTAAGTCCAAATTCGCCAAGCAGTGGAATGTTTCCCAGTGTTTATCGACTGTTGCTGTTCGAGTGATTCTTTGACACACGGCAAGGTTAGATCTGGCTGGTATAACATTCAAGGCTCAGTGGAAATTGATTACAGCATAAAACTGAGGTTGATTTAATAACGCTTCCTTGATTTAACATTGTGAATACACCTAGCTGAGGATTTCCATTTATCTCTAAAGAGATAAACCTAAGTATGCTCACTGCGCCTCTCATCAAGGGCGGTTAGAGGAAATCGCTGATGTTCTGGAATTGATACCAAATGCCGTTGGATTTGCATATGATTAATTATTATTGGAATGGTGCATAAATCGTTGCTATATTTAGTGGTGATTACTAAAATTGCCTAACTTAAACTTGAGCATGAACAAATCATATGGTTTGGTTTGGAGTGGTATGCTATTACTTTTTGAGATCTTTGTCCAGCGAATGATGAAATGTGTGGGAAAAATGATTGAATGTTCACTCTGAACTCCTCGGATTGACGTGGCTTCCCTGGGGACTCCAGTGATATCGAAGGACCAGAATATCATCGGAACAATGAAAATCATAGAAATAATGTCAGGTGAATGCCAACATTGTGGCAGTTTTGCACAGACAAGCATCATTTTCAGAAACTTTAATAATGTAGTTTGAGATTGTATTATTGTATGAAATGACTGGAAAGGCTGGTAACTGATATGGGCATTTTTTTTGTCCCATATATATCTTTTGATCAACACTTTTGCGTCTTGATTGAAACAGGAATACGCTGTCTAGATTTATCTTTGATATTAGCTTTGATTTTATATGATCTTTGATATGAGCTCTCATCTTTACTCATGCTTCAGCTGTAGTGCTGGAAACTCACAATCCTCATGAAATAAAGATTCACATTTTGTCTTTTGATTTCTTGAATGAAGACAAGCTTAGAATTCACATGTACAAACAGACTGTCAAATCCCAACTCTCTTTATTTCGCCCTATGTCTCGTGTCTGTTTTTCCACACTCTCCTGGTGTTCCTGCTGTCTATCTTTCAGTTTTTCAGCCTCTAGGCTGTGAGAATCAGGCCATGCCACTGCGCTTAAGCTGAAACTGATCTCTTTTATACAAATAGATCTGCAAATCAAAATCAAATGTCAGAGTGGTGTCAGAGCTGTGGCACATAGTGTAGTATCTGTTGTCCAGCCTGGGTCATGTCCCGATCCAATTCCCCCCCCTCTTTCCC
>NW_015540952.1:689517-721193 GCF_001515605.1 Sinocyclocheilus anshuiensis
TTATTATTATATTATATTATATTATATTATATATTTCCCCCCCACAATTTATTTTATTTCGAACTATTAAAAATACAAAAGGAAAATCACATAATAAATATACAAATGAATAACAATAAACTAAAAACCAAATCAACAAATACAAAAATGTTAACATATATTCAACCCGTTCGAAATAAAAAAGGGTAGGTAGAAGCCCTAGGCTTATTAAATCCTACCCTCAGTAATTACCGATACCAAATCACAATCGGCCATAATAAATCAGACATACCATTTTGAATAATACAGAAATACTACTCCAAATTACGTCCTACTTTATCTATCTATTAAGATAAAGAAGACAAACAGAAACAAAATCAAGCAGCATTAACAACAATGTTGAAATTCTCACTCTCACCCCCCACTTCTGTATTTATCAAAAATAAATATTTTATACCTTCTTTTAAATTGCAACATATTAACACTTTCTTAGATATATCCGTTTAATCTATTCCACGATATCACCCCACAAATCGAAATACACATACTTTTTAGTTTTGTCCGTGCATTTTGCTGTCTCATATTTAAAGCCCCTCTCAAGTTTACTGTCAGTTCTCCACTTTCCTATATAATAAAAGCCAATAAAAAGTTAGAATGGCAGTGGATTACTACTATATTGTGGTGGAAAAAGGGGCAGGTTAAAATGAATTCCAGTTAAACAATGTATGGGTGTGCATGCATGTTTAGTTAGTTAACTTTTTAATTTCTTTGTGTTTCGTTTTGTTAAATACTACCATTATGGAGCTGGGGTCCACTTGGACCCCATATTAGTGAGAGGTAAGTTATTCATTTTTATGTGTACGTATATGTGTGGGTGTTCATCCTTTATGTAGCATCAGCACATCACATAGACTTTATTTGCAAAGCATATGCGAACTTTCCCCGTTTTCCTTCCCGTCACTCTGATAAATAACCGCTTTGAGACATTTTGAGTAATCAGGATTTTAAAAAAAAGTTTATTTGATAGATGCCCTAGTGTGTTCATTTCCGATTCAGACAGTGAAATGAAAGTGAATTCATCAATTCAGAAAGCACTTTAGTTTTTTCAGAAAGCACACTAGTTTTTTTTTTTGTTCTTAGGCAGAAACCTTTAGCCTCATGTCCTCTAATGTATTTGTCTCGAGCATTGGTCTGAAGAAACCATTAGAATCGAATTCTGTCTTTATTTGGGCCATGCGTCACTGCAGAGAAAATAGATTTGAAATAGCGGTGACTATAAAGAGAGAACTCTTTCCTGGAGACTAAAAGATCACTACATCATCCTTTATAGAAAACCACACAGGTTGTTTTTTTTGTTCTTTCTCCCTTTTCTATTCCAGCATATTAAATGGACAACAATAGTGAATGGAGATGATAATTACTTAAGATTTCCATCTGCTCGCCACTGTGGTTCAAATTGAAGCACTTAAAACTGAATTATGTCTTTTATAACTTAAGGCTTTTTTAAGATCTCCAAAACTCTGGGTATAAAGTGTGTTCTCCTATAGCTTTTTTTTTAAAATTTTTTTTTTTTACATCAATTAGGGATTTACATTTTGGTTGTGATTTGAACTAGGAAATGATAAATAATATGTATCGTTGTTATTATTATTATGGGCATTAGAATTTTTCTTTGTGCTTATTTTTTTTTTTATATATACTCCTAATTCCAAATTTAGTGAAATGCTGTCATCTCTTTTTCTGTGCTCTGGTGTATTTTTATTTCTCTGAGCCTTGTTTTCATTCAGGTAAAGTTATATATAACATTCCACCCTTGTTAAGGACTTTTACGCAAGGCCATACTATGATTTCCATTTAATTTGATTAATTGAAAACCAATCTGTAATATACTTTCTTTCATGAAAAAGCCTTTAACCAAAAAACCTTTCAGTCTTAAATCAAAATCAAGAAAATAGTCCCTTATCTGCACTTAGTAGATGACCACTACATAAATTCACTAATTAAAACGTATAATTTTTTTTTTCAAGAAGTACTCCTGCAAAAGTGACAATGACATGAAAAGCTTTTTCTATGAAATTAGTGTCACGTTAAATAAAACTTATGAGACAGGCTGGCTGAGATTTAGCTGTTCAAAGCCTTCTAATCTGTTATTTGTGAAACTCATTTATCATCTAGAGTGAAAGAGAGCGACACTGATGATGTGGATACCGCTAATGGGGTCCTAAAGGCTGCCTTCTTTCCCTCCTCTGTCTCTGGGTTTGTTGGTAACGTCACCTTTTACCTCCTAGCTGAGGGTTATGGTGTGACAATGGCCCTTATCCTTGAGATTTTATTGACACTTAAAATTGCTGTGTGTGCATTTACATATATGCTATTCAACGCATAATGCAATTAAAACTTTCTGTTTTAAAAAATTTCCTGTAGGATTATCCAAAGTTACGTGCTTCGAGAAGAGTCTGGAGCACTGTCTTCAGAAGCCTCGGATTTTAACAAAGCCCACCTGAGCCGGAGGGGAGGTATCATGGCGTCGTTGTACACCTCCCACCCTGCCGATAGCGGCCTCACTCTCGACCTCTCACTGGAAATCAACCGCAAACTCCAGGCTGTGCTAGAGGACACCCTGCTCAAAAACATCACACTGAAGGTATAAGTTACCATCCACATCCACATCATCCATCCCATGAAATCAAAATGGGAGTTTCATGGCTTGTAGGGCATGTCTGTTAGTTTCAAAACCACTTATATGCTCGTATACACTGGGCGAAAAACTGTATCATATCAAGAATTGTGATAAAGTTTGTTGATAATGATGATAAGCCCTGGACATTTTTACTCAATGTAGATTAATCTAACAGCCTATCACACACAGCAGAAATAGACAAAACAACAGTCAGTCAGTGCTTGTCACTAACAAGTCTCTGTGTGAATGAGAGGTTTTGTGATGCTCACTGTTTTCAGCATCTGCCATCTCAATATACGAGGACAGTCCATGTGAACTAACTTCATCTCCAGAGCTGCTCCTAGAGTCACTTCACAAGCATTTCACCATTTTATTTGAGAAGAAACTACTGTCAAATGCACACTGAAACTGAAAGCTCTTCATGACAAACTGTCAAAATAAAAGTTTGGTTTAACTTGAAGAAATTATGACAAAAATATATTACTAAATGAAATAAAACAAAATAAAAATGTAATTATTAATGATAATAAATTATTATTTTTTAATTTTTGTTTGTTGCCCAGCTCTAGTATGAAGGTGTGATCACATTAACCAAAAAGGTCCATTGTAAATAGTGCCGCGACTTACAAAGCACCATTCCCACAAAAGTCAGTTTGAAACCACATAGCTTTCTGTTTGTCAACACAGTGAATTTGCATGGTCAACATGAATACGAGCAAAATATGCGTGAGGAACTATTGTGCCATTACACAAAACTCAAAATTGCGCTGCTTTCACCTTAAAAGTTGATTTACGCAGATTCATGGCTGTACAAAACAAGCAGCGAGCCCAGTATTAAAATTCTGTAAGCCAGTAATTATTTTCATGTTATAGCCAATGTTAAAATGTCATAATATTTTGTCTAAATAAATTTGAAATGAAACACTTTAATCAAAAATCAGTCATTTTGAATGCTACGAGTGGATTTAGGCATCACAACATTATAATGTACAGTAAAAAAAGACAAATTTGATATTTGGATTACTAAGCATTAGATGATGGCAAAGGTATTATGTACAATATCTAAAAATTGTTGATGCCGATAAATATTTTGTATCAGCCAGTAACTCCTATGGTACTAATATTTTGTTTATTCCTAGACGAGCCCCTTAATGTGTCCCACTCAAACCTCCTGATTCAAAAGGAAGTACATAAACGCCTAAGAGTAAACTGCACTCGTCAAGTGATTTCACGGGGTCTCTATGTCCTTTCACAGCATACTTTTTTTTTGAGCAAATATTGATATATTTATGTTAGTATTGAGTTCCACAATGGCATCCGCTGATGTACAGTAATTGCAATTATCAAACTAAGCTTCTGCAAAACTAGATTCCTGGTGATCGGAAGAAAAGCAAATTTGGTGGTGATGGATGACTGTTGAATAACTGGGCAAATTCCCATGCTGGCAGTGACCATTTCTCGGTTATAGAGCCGCATCCAGGTCACAACAGGGACAGCAGCTTTCCTGTTTTGAGGGAGCGCATCAGCGGGGAGATCAGAGAAATTAATAAAGTATGTTTTGAGGACAGTGCGCAAGGGGAACGCAGAGCTCCATTCAAAGCACAATGGCAGGATTACGGTCTTAGCATGAGATGAGCAGGAAATCAGATGGTTTCGAAGCAAAACAGCCTGAAATTGCCTGATTATCCTAGCTTACAGGCTCGCTTCTCTCAGATGTGCCTCTTTTTGCTTTCTGTGTATATGAATTGAATGGCAGTGAAAATAATAGCATTAGTCCTCACAGCTGTCTGATTTGTTTCTCTCGCTACAGGAGAATCTCCAAACGCTGGGTTCGGAGATCGAACGACTAATTAAACAGCAAAGGGTACCAGATGACATAGCCGGAAGGAAGTGAAGTCAGTCGAGGGGAAGGATGTTACAATAAATAGCACACACTATACGACTGAGCCCGTTACGAAATGATTTACTTTGTTTGGGATCAAAACAGTGCTCTTTTCATCAGACAAGTTCAGTCTGTTTTATACACTGGAGGCACAGTTCAAAATAAGGACTGAACTACGCTAAGGAAACTTACGGGACAAATGACTGGAACGCAAAGAGATTACCAAGAAACTGTGCCCACTTTTCTTCACGTTGTGCCCAACGTCCAACTGTCCTCTCTTCGCCGTCCCGCCTCACCTGTGCCTTGATGATTCAGTTCATCAGGTTCAGAGCAGAACTGCAGTCCTAAATCCAATGACCTGGTGTATGAAGTTGGGTAGATGAATGACTATTCTCATAAATGTGACCCCATGTTCTTTTGAAGAACGAAATGTGCTGGTCTAATGGAGACCCGTGGATTCTGCAGCTCTTTAGAGGCTTTCAGAGGCTTTTTCTCTATTCATTGCACCGCAGGTTATTGGCCGCTCCTCGTCGCTCTCATTTCCCCCTCATGCAAACGTGCCAATTAATGAATGTATTATGTAATGAGAAGGACTAATCCCACACGCTCTGACCCAGGAGTGTGGGCAACATTCCCTGTTCGAGCTGCTGCTAGGTTACCGCTACACCCGGATAGCATTATCTCTTGCAAAGCACTTAGGCGAGAGGGGCCATGCCAAAAAACACAGCTCTTGCTCTGTCTCATTATGAAGTTAAACACATTAATTTGAATGAATAACTACATCTCAGAAATGTTGATACATCTAGGGCTAGTCTTAAAGGAGCTTGCGGTTCGTTCTATCTGGATTAAGTTGTAATTAAATCAGTTTGTTACCCCCCCCCCCTTCTGCTTTTCTACCTCTGCTTAGGTTTTCTGTAGAAACAACCTTGTAATCATTTTTATTTTTATGTTCCAGCTTTTTTTTTTTAATTCATGTTTTTCTTGTGTATGACGTTCTGATGCTGCTTTTGAAGAGCCCGATGCTCCCCAGAGAAACGTAGAGTGTAAAATCCCTGTTAAATGAAGGAGACATTATAAATATTAAGGGAATAGTGCAATTTTAACCCCCCTCTTTGTTTGTTCAACTGAGCCGTAATCGCCCCGGCCAGCGTCCCATCTGAGACTCCAGCAAAATATCCCCTGTTAGCATCCAATTCCGTGGTAATGTAACCATATGGTACACAACATTGTGCAGAGTTGAGCCAGCCGATGAATTGCATCACTGGTCTGCTTCTCCTTCCGTCCCTTCTTGCAGTGGTGCATGATGAAGGATCGCCCTGTGGGATGCTGCTGATGGATTTTTTTTACGTTCACCTTTAAAGCTTATAAGGCAGATGTGTGATGATTAGCAGATCTCAGCCGGTTTACCATCCAATTTAGTGCCATTCTCAGTCTTCTGGGTTTTCTCACGTTTGAGCCGCTATTGAAAGTAAAATCATGCCCATGTGATAAAGGATTTATAATAACTTGACATACTGCAATATAAGCGTATATCATATCAGTTGTTCTAACACTGAGAGCCTGTGCTGTAGCTCTCAGCACTCCCAAATCACAAACACATTGCAGACATTCCAGAAAACGCTGAATGAAGGAAATTATGCAATGCTAGCAGAAAAATAAGCATTTACACGGAGCCCTTAATAGCGAAAAGAAGACTCTCTGATCTGTTGATAATTTCAGTGTACTTTACATTCATAATTTATTTAATGTCTCAAAATATAAGAAAGATCTCTTGGAGTATGTATGTATGTTTGTGAATGGTGAATTGGAAATGATGAGGAAAAAGAAAAAAATCATGTTGATTCTGTTTCCGGTCGGTCATTTGTGCTCTGCTTGATTGTATAGTGAGTGAAACTGCGATTATAAATTTGTAGATATATTGTACAATGGTCCAGTGTTTTTAAACTTCTGGAGTCTGCTGTATATAAGAAGTTTAAAGGGGATTAAAATGAATATTATAATTGGAAGTCATTTTCATTTGTTTTAAATTTTTAATCTATTTCCTATATAAAAATATATTTATTTTTTTAGCTATAATATTTTATTATAATTATAATTTTTATTATTTCATTACAAATATCTAATTTATTTTCTGCTACTTTTACATTATATTTAGATATGATTATATTTATATTATTTTTTTATTACTTTTAAATATTTAGGTATCTTGCATTTATGTATATTTTATTTATTTTTAAATTATATAATTTATAGATTCTATGATCTAGCAAAATTCTGGTTTCATGCATATCAACAGTGAATGATATACTGTAGGAGGATTGTTTTCTCCTCCCTAATAAAACCAACTATATTTTTGCCACCATAACTATTCTCGATTAAATGGTTGCATTTTATTACTCCATTTAATCTTGCATTTTTCCTGTTGTCTGCCGCCCTGTCAGCGCTGCTGCCCATTTTCAATGACTTACAAGACTTATGGGTCAGTGGTCACTCACTGGGTGTGTGAGTGCATAAACCTCGTGTCTCCCCCGACCAATTTTACTAACATTGCTGTAAGTAACATTATGTAACAGTAGCAGGTGATGTCCAAAACCAGCAGTTTCTGTGTACTGGGCCTTGACTTTTCGTTCCTCTTTCCCACAAAACACACAGCATTTATAGATTCTATGATCTAGCAAAATTATGGTTTCATGCATATCAACAGTGAATGATATACTGTAGGAGGATTGTTTTCTCCTCCCTAATAAAACCAACTATATTTTTGCCACCATAACTATTCTCGATTAAATGGTTGCATTTTATTACTCCATTTAATCTTGCATTTTTCCTGTTGTCTGCCGCCCTGTCAGCGCTGCTGCCCATTTTCAATGACTTACAAGACTTATGGGTCAGTGGTCACTCACTGGGTGTGTGAGTGCATAAACCTCGTGTCTCCCCCGACCAATTTTACTAACATTGCTGTAAGTAACATTATGTAACAGTAGCAGGTGATGTCCAAAACCAGCAGTTTCTGTGTACTGGGCCTTGACTTTTCGTTCCTCTTTCCCACAAAACACACAGCAACAGAAACAACAGAACACTGATATTGGGCTGTTTAACATAAAGAAAAGCTCTCAGAATTTTATTACAAAACTAGTAGTAATAATAACGTAAACTACTTTTTCGAATGCACATTGCATCTACCCCAATTAACTGATATTTTTAGGCAAACTGCCGCATTACACTGAGTACTGGAAACTCGCTTTAGAAAAGTAATTTAGGTGGTGCATTTCCTGTTGGCTTCAACCTGCACTAATAATAGACGTATTTACACAAATGGCTGAATGTGTTTATCAAACAGAAGCTCTGTCTACATGAAATGCACACAAGTTTTTTTGCCATCTGAAGAAACCTCCTACATGTACAGCAATATCATTTTGCAAACAGCTCAACTTTTAAAACTTAAACTCTGCAACTCTTCCTCTACTCCTGTCTTTTATATTGGACACTTACCCTCCTTGGTTTAAATTCATCTCGCCTGTGTGGCATTTCAGAGTCTGCTGGAGGTGTTGAGAGATAACAGGTTAAAACATTCTGTACATGGCAAAGAGCCATTGCGTAAACTTAAATCAGCGCCTGTTATTAGCACTTCAAGATAACGTGCTCCGAGACTTTTATCAACTTTGAAACCCCCAGAGAATTCATGAGCCTCGTTCAATGCTTCAATCTGCAAGGTCTTGTCGTGAGCAACAGGAATGTTTGTGAGGTTGTCTGCCCACATGTTTTGCAAATATATCTCTACGTAAATATAATCAGATTCAAATTCTTATTTTTAGAAAATAGCATTTTTTTTTCCATTAAAATGTCTTTATCTGACCGAACCTAAAAAGCACTAAACAGGACAATATTACTCGGCCAACTTACATCATGTTTCATGTCACGTTCATGTTTTTTTTTTCTTCGTCTTTTGCTAAAAACACTTTTCATTTAGTAAATATTTTGTCATATCATAGTCATCATGGCACGTCATTTTATATTGCGTCTAATTTGCCTAACGAAAATAAAGTTTTTGTTGACAAGTAGAAAATTAAACGTTGCAAAATTAAAATTCAAACACTAGCTATGTATTTACTCCTGAAGTAATATTTTAATGAGAACACTAACTATGTATTATTATTTTATTTATTTATTTGTATATTTTACACGATTCAGTGAGTTATTACGGAGTACGTAGCCTATTCACAATGTGATTTACATATTAGGTCACGTGAAACGTTAATTCGTACGAGTAAATTCACCTGCACTTGACATTTTAAAAGATTTAAGTACTTAATTGTAATATTACGTTTATGTATATTATATAGGCTGAGTTATTTAACCCTCCAGCGGTTTTACAGGATGTCCGTTCTCTTTCAGCTTCACTTCGCGTGTAGAGTTTCCTTGCTTTTTTTATTTTATTTTGTTTTATTTTATTTAAGATTATATTTTATTTAAGTCGTTTAATGGTCATGTTTTCTTCTGGTTTTCGTTCTGGTGACAAAGTAAAAAAAAAAAAAAACCTTCTGGTGTTGAGCCCAATTTCGACCCCCTGCCGATTGCCTACCTGATTGCCTAATCCTAACCCCTCCCCCACACCTACTCCTAAACCTACCAAGCCTAGGGGGAGTAATAATCTGGCGGACGGGCAGGGTGGTGGTGGGCGGTCAGAACTGGGCACAACACCGGTGTTGTGCCGAATTCTGCACCCCTGCCAGTTTAGTGTCATAAATCTAATTTTGGCCCATAAAAAGGATTATCATAGTTTTCATCACACACTTCACAGTACAGTAAGTGTGAGTGTGGATAAAGTGACCTGAATGCGCCCTTCAGAAAAGGTGTTGAATGGAAACTACGACACTGGAATGAATGGATGGCAGCCAGGCGTGCACAGGTATATATAAGTGGATGCCGTTCTCTCAACACCTCATAAGGCAATTACGTTTTAGTATTAACCATGTAAGCTGTTGGCCAACTTGAGAGGGAAACAATTAATGTTTTATCTCCATGATGTGCCCTTGGCAGCCATTGGCTGACATAAAACAACGTGACCAAGTGACCCTTAACTGAACGAAAGATGTGTAATGGCAGTCAAAGCTCAGAAAACTTTTTGAACTTGCCCACCAACTGCTATTAATAGACACTTAATGTTTTTGAAGTAAGCAAATGCACCTTTCACTGATCACAGTGAGCTAATCCTTTCTATTTACAGGTCAATGTGCGTTTCAGTGCGATTCTCCTGATTTGAGCACAGCAGCATTTGAGCCTCCAAGCAAATAAAAGCAGGCCCACATTGGGTCATTATGTAAAGAGTCATCAGAGAATGATAAACTAAGAATAATCTTTCTGATTAATGAAGCAGATTCAGTGCTGATAAAAAAACCAAAGCCCAATCACATGTGCAGCATTTGTTTCAACACAAGGGCCCTCATCTGTCATGTCTGTCCAGATACATATTCCTGCCAAGCAAACGGTTACTAATATCAAGGTGACATGCAGCTAGGAGCGTATTCATGATGTGGGCAGTGTTGTTGTTGTGAAATGCTGCTCTGTTGTATTAGCACAGGTAATCACATTTAAAGGGGTCATATGATGCGATTTAAATTTTTCCTTTCTCTTTGGAGTGTTACAAGCTCTTGGTGCACAAAGAAGATCTGTAAAGTTGCAAAGACTAAAGTCTCAAATCCAAAGAGATATTCTTTATAAAAGTTAAGCTTTGCGCTTGTGCGCTGTGTGTTTCGTTGTGAAAGCGAAACTACTTTGTTTGGCCTTCCAAAAGAAGACGATATCCGCTTCGTCATGCCCGATGAGCTTTGTAAAAATCGACGCGTTTCAGAAAGGCGGGGCAGAGAGGAGAAAAAATAATGTTTTTTTTAACCTTAAACCGCATAAACACATTTAATTAAACCAAACACACAAAATAATGTTCTTTTTAGCAGCATCATATGACCCCTTTAAATAAGGTTCATTAGCCGAAGCGATACGGACATATTGTGTTCTGCAAACCTGAGGCGGTTTTAAATGTGAGAGGGCTCTGGGGATAGCTCAGAGCAGTAATGCATTTTAAAGCATCCAACCTCTTGTAATTAATAGCACACAACTGTTAGTTCAAATAAAATGTATTACCTAAAAGCTTTTTTTTCGAAGCACAAGGCATTTGACATCTGGTTATATCTGATTTTTCTAGAAGGAATGAAATGATACAAAACAGGGCCTCAAACTGTTTTTGTATAAAGGTCATTTTTTTTAATAAGGAAAAGTATAATTATATTATAAACAATATATTATAAATAATTTTAAAATGCAATTTAATATATTTTAAAATGTAATTTATTCCTGTGATGTCGAAGCTAAATCTTCAGCCATTTCTCCAGTCTTCAGTGTCACATGATCTTTCAGAAATCATTCTAATATGCTGATTTGATGCTCAAGTAACATTTCTTTTTATTATCAATGTTGAAAGTAGCTGTACTGCTTAATATTTTTGTGGAAACCGCGATACATTACCATTTTAAAGTTTGGGGACATTGCATTTACTAGAAAATAGGAATTTGCTTTTATTCAGCAAAGATGCATTAATTTGATCAAATGTGGCAGTAACTTTTATAATGTTACAATTTTCTATGTCAAATAAATGCTGTTCTTTTGAACTTTCTATTCATCCAAAAATCCTGAAAAAAAATTGCATCACAGTTTCCAGAAAAAAATATGAAGCAGCACAACTGGTTTCAACATTGATAATGATAATAAATGTTTCCACAGCACTAAATCAGCATATTAGAATGATTTCTGAAGGATCATGTAATGATTCTGAATGATGCTGAAAATTCAGCTTTGCCATCACGGGAATAAATTACATTTTAAAATATATTAAACTAGAAAACAGTTATTTTAAATTGTAATAATGTTTCACAATGTTACTATTTTTACTGTATTTCAATCAAATAAATGCAGCTTTAATGAGCATAAGAGATTTCTTTCAAAAACATTAAAAAATCTTCTAAACTTTTGGCTGCCAAACATTGTCAGTGTGCCAGTAGCTAACACCAGCACAGACCAGTGGAAGGAAACCAGGAAATCACACTAACCAATATATTGAAATAATTTACCACATAGTTGCGTCATATTGTTCATCAGTGTTAACTGTGATGCACTGAGCTGTAAAATTATTTAAGCTGGACTTCACTTTTAACAAATACCCTTAATTGCTTTTTTTTACTTGCATGCATTTTATTCATGGAAGGCATAAGGAAAGTTGAACTGCAGAAAATTTGAATTTCCATATTTTCCTAAAGCCCTTGCTAACACTCCAATGATGCAGAAAATTATACCATTAGGAGAATTTGTGTTCACATTGTGATGTGAATCTTAAGAACCAAGGGACACACACTCTGCACCTCAACACATACTGTTTGTTTGCACATGTGAAATGACGACGTGCCGTGTTATTTTTACAGTCCAATTCAGGTCTGAAGTGGTGGAAAACCCAACAGTGATGCAAGTACAGCAATCAGATCAAACTAAATGAGGTCAGCGCATAAATATTTAAGGCAAGCTCTAATGGGAGGCCTTTGGTAGACATTAGCCATGTTGAAAATTACTGTTTTTTACTTTCAATCAACTGCAGATGAGAATAATTCACATATTGAGATGTAATCCGCAACTGTTTAGATAAAATAGTTAAAGATCTGCTGACATAAAATTGTTCCCTCATTTCAGTAAGTACGTCTGAAACATTTTGCCATGAAAAAAACAAACAACATACTGAAATCCCAACAGATGGCGATGATCTTCATGACAAATTATAAAGTAATTACAAAAGCAATGTGCCTTTTCACAATATCACATTTTATTGCACGCTAGCCAACTTGATGTCAACATGATGAATCTTGTACAATACTTTACATTAGGCACTGGTACATAAATTATTTCTGTAAAAATGTGAAGTTCGGGACAATATATTCATAACAAAACCTGCCCAAAAATATGTCTACAGATAAATCAATCTAGTAACACATATAACTGGTAGAAATTTGAAATGAATGGAAAATGCAAGAAGCTCATTGCCCCATGCAGCTCACATTTGACACAAATAAGGTGCAAATCACAAGTTTATTGAACATTATTTCATCACATTGCCACGCTTTTTCATATATGCTGTACAATGCATCAAATAAATACTGTACATTTTAACATTTGTTTAATATAAACAACTTCCTCGTACAATTTGCACATTATACAGGTATGAGGTAAAACAAGATTTAATATCACACATTCAAGAATAAAACATTCCAATAAACAATGTAAAGTCTCAAAGCCTGAAAACATTGCTATGAAGAATGAAAAACACTGTTTCAACACACCACTGCTTCAGTCAGTCCAAACTGACATTTATTACTGCTAAATACTGAATGGTTTGTATTTAAAAAGATTTCAGTTTTTGCAATTCAACTCTTGTGAATGTTTTGAACCCATTTAATCCCACATTAACATTTGTGACTAGCATTTGCTTTTGAGATTGTGGGATCTAAAAAGGTTTTATTTTTGTGTCTGTATTTTACAAAAAGTTTTCAACAATATGTGAAGGTCTTGATTTAATATGATAATTTTTAAACAGCTGGTTTAAACAGTCACATGATCAGAGCTGTTTAATTTCAGTTTGCCCCTCTGCATATATGATAAATATAATATTTAATGAGTCTATTATTAATGCATTTAAAAAAAAAAAAGTCTTATTTGAATTTTATCAATAGACGTAAACATGCCCAAACATATCATTTTGAACAACTAATTGTTACATTAATTAAAACAGAAATGTATGCATGTAGCCTCGAATTACCTTTTTCGGCACAATTGTTGAATACTTAAAATGTTAAATGCTTCATTGTAACTTGTTTGGTTTTACTAACAGCAATCTGACTGTAGTTACTCATCGGTTACAATAGTGTCAGGCCAAAAAAATAAACAAAAAAAAAACTTTTAATTTTCAGTTTAGCAGTTTGCTTCAAAGCCTTCTCCAAATATATAGGCTATGCTAATTTAACTGGGAAAACTAGATTTAAATGGGTTCATTTTGGTTGTTTGTTTCGACATTGCAAAATTTCGGTTGTGTTATCTATTTTACACGACAGTTAGCAGTGCCGATCAAAGACTTCTGGGGGCCCTACGCAAAACTGTGTCTTGGGGGGGTCTCGAATCGCGCTCACGGAAAGCGCCTGAGAAACAGTGTCTCTTCCGCTGCTCGGTACGCTTCAACTCGTTTTTTTTGTATTGAGCAAGACTGTACGACATTCACATTACATGATTTGACTGATTTTTAAGTAGAAAGGGCGACAGCACACCACATTAAAAGAAATGTTCATTCATGTTTTCATAACTGCTGGCCAAATTCAAAAATGAAACTAAAATTAAATCATCTTTGAGAGCAAGGAGGCCACTGGTGTTTCGGGGGCCCTACGCAGCTTGCGTATTTTGCGTATAGGGAGGATCGGCTCTAACAATTAGTTCCGGTCCTTGAATTTGATTGGCTGAGCTGCTTTCCAAAAGTACTGAATTCATAACGGCACTTGGACTTTTCACTGTTTGTATCACTCCGCTTATTCGTGTTCATGGAGGAGCAGGTCGAAGTGGAAGCGGAGCGAGTGCGCGTGTTTTTTTCTTGATCCACGATTGCTCGGAGCGGGGAGTAAAACCCGGAGTGGAGCTAGAGCGGAGTGATTACAGAACGCGTTGGGTGGGGGAGGGGAAATATATGTCGCTCTGCTCCACCCGTATATTTAGTTTGTGCGTTGCTTGGCGATAGTAAAAAATAAGCTTTGATTTTTTTGTTCTGGTACTATTTTCGTTGACGAAAAAGAAATGTAGGACTGGTCATTTTTTCTTTGAAACGTAGATGTCATATTAATTGTTTATCGAACAAGCAATATCACGCGTTCAGCGTGGTCGTAATTACCTGATATGAATACTCCTGCTCGTGTAATATTGATTAAATAGTCACGGTTGTACTTTTACAGCTGAGACTCTGAATGGGATATCCTGCCGTTCCTCTCCAGACTGCAGTCGCTGCTGTCCGCGCCGTTACAGTCCGACCACGTTCCAAGCATGCTCTGCTCCACTGAGTTCCCAAAGCCCCCGGTGCAGCGCGACAGATCGCACGAGCTCACGTGCAGCCTGCGGTCCGCCTGCCTAGGATAACACAACAGCCTCTTGAAGGCTTTCCTGAAGTCGGGACTCCGACAGTATATGATGGGGTTGAAGGCGGAGTTCACGTACCCCAGCCAGTTCAAAAACACGAAGAGCTCCTTATCCACCATTTGTGCGCAAAACACCCGCACCACGTTAACGATGAAGAACGGCAGCCAGCAGAGAGTGAACGTTCCCATGATTATTCCCAACGTTTTCAGAGCCTTCTGCTCTTTTAAAGCCAGGATCTTGGTGGTTCGTTTTCGGTTAGGTTTGCAATTAGTACCATGATTGTTGTAGAACCTTCCCTCACATTTGTTGATTTTGTTCACCTGTTGTTTGGCTTCTCTATACACTCTGGCATATACGAATATCATGACTATTAAAGGGATGTAAAACGATATAATAGAGGAGGAGATGGCATATGCGCGGTTGGTGATGAAGTCACAGCACTCGGGATTGTCATAGCACGCTGTCTCCTCGCTGTCCCGGGACCAGTGCATTAGGATGGGTGGAAATGACACCAGAGCTGATATAGCCCACACCCCACAAACCACCACCTTGGCTCGTGCTTTTGTTAAAAGACTTTGATAGCGAAACGGAGATATGATGGCGATATACCTGTCTATTGCAATTACGCACAGGGTCTCGATGCTCGCCGTGACGCAAAGTACATCAACAGATATCCAGAATTCACAGAAGAACGATCCATACATCCAGGCTCCTCTAACCTCCAAGGCTGCACCAAATGGCACTACCAGTAACCCCATGATGAGGTCTGCGCACGCCAGAGACACGATGAAAACATTGGTGAGCGTCTGGAGCCTCTGATTCCGGGCTATGGCGACTATAACCAGTATATTTCCCACTACAATGATGAATACTATCAGACCCATGACGATTCCCATGCCCACAAGCCACTGTTCTGATAAGTTAAGATCCACCGTGGCGCGTATAGAGTCATTGCTGTAGTTTACGGACGGTAAACCGTCTCCCATGGTGTGGAGAAATTAAGCGCGTTCATTCAGAACTTCAAGTCCTGTGTAGAGCGCTTCCATCCGCGCTCTGCTCTCCAGCCCAGCGCCCACACGCGCTCACTGAAAGGACGAGCAGAGCGACAAATACAACAGTGATGTCACAGGGGTGCACAGCCAATGGTGCTGCATTTCTAAATTGTAAGTCTTAACTATCTGATAAACACAAAGCGCTGCGCAAAAACTCCTTGGTCCTACCCAAGTGAGGACATTGCGCTGCGCTTTTACGCATGGTAATTATAGAACTGGTAGCAAACCGCACATGTTACAGAGGGGTCCAAAAGTTTGAGAGCACGTGTTTTTCACCTTTGAACTGGGAAATAAATGGAAAGTTTAAGGATTTTAAAAGTGTAAGTATGTCAGTAATGCCATAAAATTAACATAAACACCTCAATGTACATAACTAAAAGTGATATTAAAGTTTTAAATACAATCTAAAGAAAGGTCTGTGCAAATAATTTTGTGAATGCCCCTTTTGAGAATAGGACTATACTTTTTATTAAGAATAATAAAACAATGTTTCACTAATATTTTACAGTAATATTTTACATATAATTCTGTACTGTGTAATTTATACATTTTACGTCTAAAAATATTTTTACAGTGCTTCACAGAAAAATGTAGGCAATTAAAAATAACAATTTTGGTAACACTTTACTTTAAGCCTTTATGTATAATGCATTATAAAAGTAGTTTTAATGAATTAATTATGCCTTATAATGCATTGTACAATCTCATGAATAATTGTAACAACAGTTAATACATTATAACACTTATCAAGTCATTGCTACACTATGCATTTTAAATTCGGTTATAATTATTTACAAGATAAAATGTAGTACAATGCACATTATCCTCCAGCTTCACAGACGAGGCTTAAGGCTAGTCCCAGACTAAAATGCATGTTTGAGCTGTCTCAACTGAAAATATCTTGCTCTGACATATCTTAAAATATGTCAGTGCCATTGTTCTGTCTCGAGATGCACACCTGTAACGTTTTCTTCTAAGGCATTTTTATAAAAGCTGCTTAAATACCTTAATTTAACTAAGGCCTAGTCCTGGCTTAAGCTAAGCCCTGTCTGTGAAACCGGACCTATGAATAATTACAATGCATTATACCCTTAATAACCCTTTACAATGCATTATAGCCTACATGAAGGCTTTAAGTAAAGTGTTAACACAATTGTAATATATATTGTAACACAATTGGTATATATGGTAAGTTGGCTTACAGTTAAACAATATATATATATATATATATATATATATATATATATATATAGTTGAACAATTAGTAGGTTGTATGTTAACCAAAACAAATAATTGTATTACTCTGTGCTCAACATATCTATAAGTCTTGTCTTAAATGCAATATAAAACACATTAACAATGACCAATTAGACTGCAAGCAAAACTCTAAACTTCCTTCCACAGTTTCTCAAGGCAAAGTCTTTGTACTTGTGTATTTCAGAAGGATAATAGCCTACTAGTCTAAATTATATGCTAGGTGGTAAATTATAAATATATGCTAGGTGGTCGATTATAAAAACATAAATCTAATTATTTTTGCTTTTTTCAATTGAAGGGGGTCTGAATACTTTCCGTACCCACTGTATGTATCTCATTCTGGTAGCTTATGAAGTGGCTTATGCCATCCAAAATATTACATTTACCCAGTCATGTGCTACAATGCTTTGAGGTTATAGAACAACAACAATCATTTGCTGAATCATTTGATCCTCTTATCTCTGTGTGAATGGATTTTTAACCATAAAATTATATTTTAATACTTCAGCAGAATTATATAAATTGCATACTTTTATCTACTTTCATGCTTTTTACATTAGAACCATACTTGTGCTGTTATGTGCTACACATGAAACATTTATATTTCACAAAATCCCTTTATAGTGGAAAAAGGTTCTTTAGGAAGGGAATCCGGCGTAAAACGTGCCAAATCGGTTTTGCGGATCACTCCGCTGTGGCGACCCCTGGTAAAAGGGAGCAAGCCGAAGGAAGAGAGAGAGTGGAAAAAGGTTCTTTAGATATTAATAATGCTCTTCAAACTATACAAAATGGTTCTTTGGGGAACCAACAATTGTTCTATGGCATCACTGCGAGATCCCCCTTTGAAATATTTATTTTTAAGAGTGTAAATTCATGTAAACGTCAGTGCAGACTTCACCAACATCTGGAAAATAATATGCAACAACACTGCCTGACAGCACAAAGCAATTACAGGGCCCCTGGACAGATACGGTGCATGTTTGCAAACTTCACAATGCTCGATTCAGTTGTTCTATAAACGTGCCCCGGCACTTTCCTGGACAAATCACCACCAGCCAAGCTATAAAAAGAGCCAACAGTGGGCCACTTGCTTTCCTTATGAAAACGAATCAGCCCAGGCAAGAGGTGCTTTTCTAGCAGTAGGAAGCTGTTACTGTAGATAAGGTCATAATTGCCCCTCCTTATAGCTGGGACACAGACAGGCACATTAGACTAATGCTGCCGCTACAGTAGGGCTGGGCGGTATATCGTTACCGCGGAATAAAGTGTCTATCATTAGAGATTTTGCTATATCGTGTATTCTGCGGTATGCAAATATATCTGCGTAACATAGTACTACTAAAAAGTTATATACACCTTGGAGTGACAAGGAAACATGCATGAATGAGAAAATAAAGAGTGGGATGCACTTGATAGTTATTAAGTGCAATAAGCAGTGAAAAAGAACTCAATGCGGTTCACGCGCTGACTGACACACACACTGAGAAAGTGCCTCTCTCAGACAGCATGTGATCGCCAATTTGGGACTTGCATGATGTCTAATAAAATTAATAAGCGCAATAAGCAGTGAAAAAGAACTCAATCCACTGCTCGCGCTGACTGACACGCAGCCGAAGCGTGCGCACTGAAAGCCCCTCTCTCAGACAGCATGTGATTCAAAAACAGATCTCTTTCGTGCTTGAATGGTCAAATAAGCACACAATTATGTCAAAATGCCCGTCGTGTGGAGTATTCGCGACATAACAGTCGGTTATGTGTTAAATAAACGTAAATAGTCGGGTGAAAACCGGATGTGTATCAGTTTGGATCGTGCAGTTGGTCTTAAAGGGACAGCAGTCTAATTTACCTGCTGCTGTCTGTCATTATTAATGTTAATCATTCACTGCACTTTACTGAATCACTTTTGGAACTTTAATAAGAATCAGTTCATGTTTGATTGATACAGTGAAGACTATGCTGTGTTTTATTTATACACTTCATTCAATTTCTATAAAATGTCTTACTACATGTTAAATAAACCTACTGTAGCTGAATAAATTAAAAGTTTATTTTATATTTATATGTGCTATTGTGTTTGTAATTTGCTTCTTTTTCTTATTTTTAATAACAAAAAAAAAAATAGCCATATCGAGATATATATCGTTATCGTGAAATAAAATTTCTCATACCGTGAAATAAGATTTTGGTTGCCCACCTCTACGCTACAGAATTTCTCTCTCGTTCTCTTTTACATTCCAGCGTTGTAGAACAGCACTCTGACCTTTCCTTGATTTATTCTTTAAAAAAACCCAACCGGTATTAGAAGTCCCAAAAATAAAGGGATATTTGATATTGAATGCGCCTACATGTAGTAACGTAGGGTCGGTACCTACACACTTTCAACCCTTTTTGTCATTGTTTGATCCATCAGATAAAGTCCTGGGACTCTTGTGAACGGAATGATCTCACTATTTCTAAGCGAGCGAAAGGAAGTCTACTCATGTTGCATGGCTACATGTGCTGGTGCAGGATGCAGGGCTGATAGTTTCTATAAGGAGAGTTATGCAATCTATGTAGCATAAAAAAAGTCCCATTCAGGTACCAATGCAAACTGTGACATGCACACATTGGAGTGCTTGGAATTGTGGGTAATGCAGTTTAATGATGATTGAAATTAGAAAGGAAGAGATTAAGTCATATGAAAAGTCATGAGGCCCATGAAAAAAAGCAATGTGGCTTCATTATCCTAAAAAACTGGTGTTCCCAAATGTTTTCATGCTGGTATAATCCCCCCAAAAACTCTTTAGAGAAAAAATATGAGGAAAAAAACTTTTGTTTTCTTGGTTAAACTTAATAGGTCTCCAGTTGTTAACATTAGTTAACATAAGCAATGAAAAATACTTCTAAAGGAATTAATAATCTTAATTAATGTACATTCCAGCATTTACTAATACATTATTAAAATCAAAAGTTTTATCTGTTAATATTATTTAATGCAGTTGAGCATGAACTAACAGTTGATAGTCATATTTGTTACTAATGTTAACAAAGATGAAAAAATACTGTAACAAATGTATTGTTAATTGTTAGTTAATGGAATAGTTTACCCAAATATGAAAATTTGCTGAAAATTTACTCATCCCAAGGCCATCCAAGATGTGGATGAATTAGTTTCTTCATCTGAACAGATTTGTAGAAATTTAGCATTACATCACTCACCAGTGGATCCTCTGTAGTGAATGGGTGCTATCAGAAGGAGAGTCCAAACAGCTGATAAAAACATCACAATAATCCACAAGTAATCCACATGATTTGTAAAGTCTTGTAAAGTGAAAAGCTGCGTGTTTGTAAAATTTTTTTTTTAAAACACACATTAAGGTGTTCTAACTAACAGTGATAGTGTTTTTTTACTAAGCAATTTCATTGCATAAGGCTTTGGGTAAACTTTAAAAATCAGTAAAACCCTGAACAAAGACAATATTGTAACGTGTAGAAATAAAAATAGCTATATTAAAATAACAATCCAGTAAGTGAATCATATTTTGTTGATTTAGTAGCTGGATTTGCTGAGTTCATTTAATGAAAGATACTTTGGAAGGATTCGTCAGACTGATTCAAAGTGACAACTTCCGGTTAAAGTACTGTTAAATAGGTTGGGACATTATGCTATATAAATTCCTCTCTTCCTCCTTTTCTTCCTATAGTCACACTTCTCTTATAGAGCAAATGAGGATTTGAGCAACAAACTAACAGTTTATACTGGTTTATTCACAATGGCTTTCTGCATTGTAGACAATTCTTAAGCCATAACCACAGCTAATAAAACATATTCTGAATTTAAATTAGCCCATGCAAGCCCAGTGCTAAATACAGCATGGAAAATGAACATTCTTCCCAGTATTATCAAAATGAAAGGATTAAAGCCACACAGTCTTATGTAAAGTACTGTGACAATTATGTAAGCGAAACCCAGGTAACTTTTCACATTTCTATTCACAGCAGTCTAATTGTCTTTAGTTTCATGCCGATTTATTCAAATTCACAGAGCACAGTTTTCAAGTCATGGTAAATGTCTTCAGAATATTAATACTGGATCATATTAAATCACATATTTACCCAAACAACTACGCTGAATAATAGACTTTCATTATCTGACCTACAGAAGGAGATCTGTTGTGGCTTTGAGGAGAAATAAATAAGTAATACAATGCTTAGGAAGCGGAACTACAATTTAAAGGTTTCATTATGTCTCGTGCATCTTTTAAAATATGAATTTTGATTGAAATACTTGTTCCAGACATTCATAAACTCTTGAGGGAGCCCGGATACGCCACATCTGTCTGTCAGTCTATATGCTTCACACTCCATATGTTTCATGCATTCCATACTGTACGTTTACACTCCTGGAAAATATCACAGATCAAAAACAGCATCTGTCTTCCCCTCTTCCTAATGGAAGGAAGGTTCAAAGGGTCATTATCTGACAAACAGCATGCTCTGATCTCAGCCTTGGCTGTTAACCTCTGAAAACATGTTGTTCATACTATGAGCTACACATATGCAAACATAAGCATGACTGCAGCTGAAAGTTCATTGTGTTCGCTTCGAGGTGCGTTACTAAATGGTTGGAGCTTTGAAGCGTATATACAGTATTTTACTCCAGAGAGACAGATATACATTAACTTGTAAACTAGCATTTAATAGCATTTAAATTGCAGTTAACTCAGCAGCTGGTGGGATTATAATGAAAATGTAGTTCAGCTAACCTTAATGTGAGAGTATACTGAGAGTATACTTATTAAAAAATAATGGTTCTTTATTGGCAACTATGGCTCCATGAAGATCCTTTAACATCCATTAAACCTTTTCATTGTGCAGAAGGTTCTTTATAGTTCAAAAAGTTTCTTTAGATTAGAAAAATCCTTTTGGAGTCTTATTTTTAAGAGTGTATAATGAAATTCAGCGGGGTTCTGTGTTCTTTTGGACACCATTGACTTTAATGGAATGGAAGAAAACAGTTGCGATATTTTTTAAAATATCTTCTTTTGTGTTCCACAGGAGAAAGAAAGTCATACAAGTTTGGAATGACATGAGGGTAAATAAATGATTTTCAATTTATGGTGAACTATCCCTTTAAGCATGACGCAAGCCTTAAATGTGCTTTAATCAGCACATTTGACATGCTCTTCAATGTCATTCAGCAAACTCCATCATACAGATTAATACTGACTCTTCTTTCAGGGTTAATGTGAGGTATACACTACATTAAACACTAATAAGTATGGTGCTTTGTCATGCACGACTAAGAAGGTCTTGGGTGGTTAAGATGTGGTTGCTATAATGTGTTCTGAGTGATTTGTAGCACATTACTATATGGTTGCAAGGTGTTGACCCTCCATCAATGAAAGTCTATGGCTGTATCTCAAATGACATACTGTACACCAGTGGTGCCCAATCCTGGTCCTGGAGAACCCCCAACACTGCACATTTTAGATGTCTCCCTAATCAAACACACCTGATTCAGCTTATCAGCTCATTAGTAAATACTCCAAAACGTGTGTGCGTGCGTGTCAGATAAAAGAAACAGTACACAGGCAGTATACTGAGATAAGGCAACACAAGGCATGTCCGAATCCAAAGATAGTGTCACAACCTGAGTACTAAAATACCTTCATATGATCGGTTGAGCTAAAAAATACAAAATAGAATCTGAAAGTTGCGGTTTTTGGTCAGTTTCTGTAAAAAAGTGTTTTTGACCAACTTTTTCCACGTTTGATTTAATTTATAGCAACAAATTAATATTGTATGTTATTAAATATTCGCTTAGTTATCACCAAAGCTCTCTCTCTCTTTCTCTCTCTCTGTTTTTGTTGTAATTCCTTTATCCTTTAACCTTTATGTTGCCTCTGAAGTCTATCTGAAATTAAATGTGTGTAAACGCTGCCTGCAAAGTCATTGCCTCATAGGGCAGCAAGGAAACAAGTCAGCTGCCTAAGCTTTCGGACACAGCCTTAGAGAGCTAGGTGAGTTTGATCAGGGTTGAAGCTAAATTCTGCAGCAAAGCTGCCTAGCCATTAAGTATGCAGATTAGGATGCACATTTTCTTTCACATATTTTATTGTTTTCCATCTGCAAATCATAAATCTGATCACTTAGAAAGGTCTAAACAAAGAAATAAGCACAGTAACATTGAGACCGAGCCTTAGTTTAAATTGAATGGCTAAGAAGTATGGTTTTACTTGAGCTAACTATAGCCTGACTGGAGTGCTATTAATGGTGATAGTGAAAGTGATTGAAAAAAGAAGCAAGACTCACAAGAAGGTTACAAGTCCTGTCATTGAATCATAACTGAACCTGAAAGATTAATATGAGGGTTTTACAGACATTTTACAGACTGACGTTTCTGTCAACTAACACTCACAGTATCACCAGATCTAAGCAGAGGCCTTGAACTCATATTGTTGCCTCTCTCAATCACCCATATCATTCTTCAGATTATTTCAGTGCTATTGGAAAATTATGGATGATTCTGGCAAGAGTGTTTTCCCCCTCGCCCCAAAAATTGCAAGAATGTCTTTGATAAATTCATAAATTCTCATGATGTGTGTAATCATCTCAAGAGTGCAAATGTTCTTTTTTTTGTTTTTTTTTGTGATGAAAGCAGATGCGTGTCAAAAAGCAGCTGTCTGATTGACTGCCTGTTCAATTCTAATGTTCTATTTCTTATTTACGCTTCTGTTAATCCTGCATATGGACTCGGGCTCTGATTCGTAATGTGTTTTCTGGTTAAATATTAGCCTGTTGCGCAGTAATGGGGGATTCTGGGGGATTCTTGCGAGTGGAAATGAACAACATTCTGATGACATTCGGTGTTTGCTGAGAGATTATGAGGATCACATTCAGCAGCACAAAGCATATATTTTCACAGCTCAGCTTTATTTGGAATTGCTGAGAACATTAAGCCAAGGAAACGGAGCGTGGTGGCAATACCGGTTGCAGACAGCCAAACACTTTAACATTAGTTAATTAAATAGGTATACTACTAATTATTTTTTATTTTTTAAGAAATTAATACTTTTTTTCCCAGCATGAATGCATTAAATTTGAGAGACAGTAAAGATGTTTATACTTTCTATTCATCAAAGAATCCTGAAAATAATGTTTTATGGTTTCCACAAAAATATTAACATTTCAACATTGAAAATAAATAATACATCTTTCTTGAGCACCAAATCAGCATATTAGAATGATTTCTGAAGGATCATGTGACACTGAAGACTGGAATAATGGCTGGTGAAAATTCATATTGGCCATCACATGAATAAATTACACTTTAAATTATATTCAAATTGAAAACACTAATTTTAAATTATAATTTTTTTTCACATTACTGTTTTTTACTGTATTTTTGGTCAAATAAATGCAGCCTTGTTGAGAGCTTAAGAGACATTATATATACATACATACAAACAAACACACACACACACACACATTTACATATACATTTTCAGGATTTCAAAGTTGTATGAACTATGTTAGGTAAATGTATTATGAACAAACATGAATTAACAATGATCAATGGTATATTTATATATTAACCTAGATCAATAAATATTGTAAAAAATGTTGGATTCTAGTTAATGATACCTAATACTTTATATTAACAAATCAAACCTTGTTCTAAAGTGTCACTGAAAAAAAAAAACTGAAATCTTTCTCACCATGAAGCATCTCTGCTGGAACAGATGGTCTTTTGTCATTTACAATGAATGCATTGGTCCTTGAATGTAGTGAGGAGGATATGAAAACTCTGAACACATAAATGCTGGGAAAATAAACTTTATTAGACCACTGCATCCAATTAATCTGTTAATAAAGTGCAGAATTTGGAGGCTGTATAAAAGAGCTGCCCTCAAAAGGGAGAGAGATCAATTTTGTTTTTATTAATAGTTTATGTGCTAGAACTGCCACAGGAAAAGCAAGCAAAAACAGCAACAGAACAATTTTAGTGGCCATTTCTACACAGTGTCTAGAAGAATCACCTGGTCTGATTCACACTCACACTCTCCAAGTGCATGATCTGCAAGCACCTGATCTATGATGTACCAGCCAGCTTTAGAAACACATTGTAGTTCCATTTTTAATACCTAACAGCACTAAAAGACTATAATTTCAAAAAACATTAATATGTAGATGTAAATGGCTCATGATTCCATTCCACAAAATACTGAACACTGAAATTAATGTCACCGCTTGATTTCCAACACAATTTATTCATATAAAGTGTATTGCTCATGGAAAAGGCACTTAAGCCTGGTAAACAATAATAAATAATGCCAATTAAATAGCATTAAGTCTGACTGCTCATTTACAAGACAGTATCATACGGTTAAGAAACAAAATGTGCAGTGCGGGAAATAATAATAATATCAGCCAACCCAACCATGAAGGGCTGTCAGAGCAGCTGACACTGGCTACATGTTTACACTATGCTGCATAATTTCAAATATTATTGTGTGAGAGCATGTGAGTGACTGACTGAAGATGGCTGATAATGATATCAGGCTATTTAACAAGCTTAATTAAGCATGTGAAACATAGCAGAACCACAAAAATATTGCTGATGAGAATGAGGCACTTTGTTCAATATTTGTCAAGATTTAACAGTCAGATCCTGATTCTACAATTAGTACTTGCAATCCGTCATTAGCCTGATGACGAGCATATGAAGTGTCTGATTACTACAGTATGTGTTAACTGCGGGATGTGATTTGAATGTTAATGGGATATTCTCCTAAAAAATCATTTACTCACCCTCATGCCGTTCTGTTTTTCTTCTATGGAAAACAAAGGGAGGAAAAAATTTTTTTTGTCTATATAATGAAAGTCAGTGGGGTCCAAAACTATGGAAGCTTGTTTCTGGAATATAAAAATAAAAAAGGTAATTCTGACATTTTTCCTCTCACAATTTGGACTTGTGAAAAAAGCCAGAATTGTTAAAAAAAAGGTGCGAGATAAAATTGTATGATAAATTCACAATTTTTTTTATTTATTCTGTGGTGCAACAACATGATGGTTAGTAAATGACAATTTTCATTTTTGGATGACCCAAAATGAAAATTCTGTCAACATTTACTCACCCTCAAACATCTATGACTTATTTTCTCCTGAGGAACATAAAGGAAGATATTCGGAATAATGATGGTATCAAAACTGATTTCCCACTGACTTGCATTGTAATTTTTGTCCGTACAATGTAAGTCAACAGTAACTGAAATTGTTTGGTTACCAACATTCTTCAAAATATCTTCTTTTGTGTTCCACAGAAGACAGAAAGTCACACAGTTTTGGAGCAACAAGAGGATGCGTATATGATGACAGAATTTTCATTTTTGGGTAAAGTATCCCTTTAAATGTGCTCCAAGATCCTTTGGGTGGACACTTGTTTTAAAAGGCATGCTCAAGCATCACAGCAACAGAACCTTCCTCAGATGTGGAACCAATCAGAAGAGGCTGTTTGAAGGACACTGCCTTCATCATACAAGCCTCAGAAAGGCAGCAGTAGACCTATTGGCCATCACATGAATAAATTACACTTTAAATTATATTCAAATTGAAAACACTAATTTTAAATTATAATTTTTTTTCACATTACTGTTTTTTACTGTATTTTTGGTCAAATAAATGCAGCCTTGTTGAGAGCTTAAGAGACATTAACATTAAAACATCTTACCAACCCAAAACTTTTGAACAGTAGTGTATAATTAACGGACAATATACAATACTTTTACACCATTTATTAATCAGGGTAATTCTGACATTTTTCCTCTCACAATTTGGACTTGTGAAAAAAGCCAGAATTGTTAAAAAAAAGGTGCGAGATAAAATTGTATGATAAATTCACAATTTTTTTTATTTATTCTGTGGTGCAACAACATGATGGTTAGTAAATGACAATTTTCATTTTTGGATGACCCAAAATGAAAATTCTGTCAACATTTACTCACCCTCAAACATCTATGACTTATTTTCTCCTGAGGAACATAAAGGAAGATATTCGGAATAATGATGGTATCAAAACTGATTTCCCACTGACTTGCATTGTAATTTTTGTCCGTACAATGTAAGTCAACAGTAACTGAAATTGTTTGGTTACCAACATTCTTCAAAATATCTTCTTTTGTGTTCCACAGAAGACAGAAAGTCACACAGTTTTGGAGCAACAAGAGGATGCGTATATGATGACAGAATTTTCATTTTTGGGTAAAGTATCCCTTTAAATGTGCTCCAAGATCCTTTGGGTGGACACTTGTTTTAAAAGGCATGCTCAAGCATCACAGCAACAGAACCTTCCTCAGATGTGGAACCAATCAGAAGAGGCTGTTTGAAGGACACTGCCTTCATCATACAAGCCTCAGAAAGGCAGCAGTAGACCCAGGCGTCGAGCGTCAGCGTGGGGTCTGTGGACGCAGGGGCCACTGGGATTGATGAGACGATCGAGATGGGTTCAGAGAGATCACTGATGCTCCCCGTCACAGTTCGCCCTTCCAGTAACCACTCATTACCTGCCGAGAAAAACAACACGGCTTAGTGTGCGGTCAATGGACGATTCCTGTAATGTTTGATATTTCTGGCTTATGTTTGTATGAAAGGCACTGGTTCCTAAAGCACCATGTGTTTGGGTGTAAAACAACACATATACACCTGCCAACGCAATGAAATATTCTCTGACAGTTGATGGGGACTTTTCAGTGTGCATACAAACACAATTTCAGTAGGGAATCATGTACGCTAGTGGTTCATGGTTCTGCAATGCCGTGTGAACTAGGTGTGTCACTGGCCTTGAATCAGAGGGAGGCTACTAAGACAAGTGACGGATAGAATTAGGACAGTGTCCAATCAAATGATCCCCAGTGAGACTGAACAGGAGAGGACGTGAGCAAAGACCTACAGGGCTGACCTATGTAAAACATATGCACAGAGCACAGACCATAAACTGTCAGAAAAATAATTCTATGAGGGCAAGGTTTACACATTTTTGTCAAACTCAAAATTCAATAAAATAAATGACACTATGTTTGATATTTTATCTAATCTGATATTCATAATTTTTAAATGTTGCTTAAGTGTGCAAATACCTATTTACAAATAAACTAAAAGCTGTTCTCTTTAAATTCATGCAACTATATAACTAAGCCTAGATTTAAAAAAATATATAAAATCACATCTCAATCATTCAAATGCTCACCAAAGCTGCATTTTTGATCAAAACAGTAATTATTATTACAGTAATAATATAGCAATATTACTACAATTTAAAATGTTTTCTATTTTACTATTTTGTAGAATATATAATTCATTCATGTGATGGCAAAGCTGAATGTTCAGTAGACATTCAGCATGATCCTTCAGAAATCATTCTATTCATGCTGATTTGTTGATCAAGTAACATTTCTTCTTATTATCAATGTTGAAAATGTATGTCTTAATATTTTTGTGACATTTTTATCTATGAGGGCAAGGTTTACACATTTTTGTAAAACTCAAACTGTCTTTCATTAAAATAAATGACACCATCTTTGATATTTTATCTAATCTGATATTAATTTTTAAATGTTGGTTAAGTGTGCAAATACTTATTTACAAATAAATTATAAATAACTAACAGCTGTTCTCTTTCAATTAACTATATAACTAATATTTTTTTTAAATATATAAAATCACAAGTAAATGTACATATAAAATCATAAAAATAATGGTCATATTTTTTGTCACTTTTGATGGCACTTTCCTCAAGTCTCCATTAATTTCTGACCCTGCTAATGTAACCATTTACATAATGATAATAATTTTGCCAGGAGAACAAATTACAGGAATTGAATCTCACACTTGTATTTACATATAACACACAAAACAATTAACACTATTAACTAATACACAATGCGAAGCCACCCACAAACAAGCACTCACGGTAATTTGGTGCATAATTACAGTCAATCAATCAAAGTCAGACAGAACTATTAGTTGCCTTTTCTGAGAATTTAACACCCACAGGCAATCAGGCTTTTTTGGTCCTAATGGGTGTCTTTGTTCTAATTATGCAGAGTAGCCCCCCGGGACTTTTTGTCACTTCAACTATGACCACTTTCGTCAACTAATTAGGTGCTTGTTTATTGGATTTTACAATGTTCTGGTGCGGACTGCGGAGCGTAGACAAACAACCAGTGTGATGAGCAGAAGTCGTCTCTGGTGACTGGGCTGATTATCAATCATGGAAGTTGTGCTTTCGGGTGGGATTGACGTTTTTGTGAAGAAGAACTGAGAGAAAAGAGAACAGGAAAGACAAATGTTGCAGCAGACGGATGGAGGGTGAGGCAGAAATGATGATGCTAAAAGAGAAGAGAGAGAGAGATAGGAAGGGTAAGATAGAATGAGGGGTTGACCGTGTGTTGGGATGCATAGAGCAATTGTTTATTTATCCTTGGATCATCTCCCAGTATGGCCAGCTGGTCCCTGAAGCCTGCTGAAAATGTGTGAACACAGCAATCCAGCAAAGAGAATACTACACGGAGGAGCCCCAGAGGAATAGTGTAAAAGGTGCGAAAAACTGCATGTAAACAAATGCGTTTTACATAATATGCATGGTAAGTGATTGGCATTGAGAGCTAGTAAAGATGCTCTTATTGGATACATTTGATTTTGTACCTTCTGCAGATAAGCTCCAGAAACTAGGGGCTTCTTCGGTCAGCTTGGTCCCAGCCGGTAGTGCCAATTTCAGCAAAAGTGTCACTGAGTGTCCTGAAGGAACTGTGATTGATGGCATTGTAAAGACTGGGGCTGATTTGGGAAGCTTGGGAAGCTTTCTGACCGCAGGTGTGTTGCTAGTGGCGGTTGTGAGGACAGCATCAACCTCTTGCTGAACTACAATGGGAAACTGGCGCAAAAAAAGAGAAAACAGTAAAAAAAATCGTTAAGAATGACAACTGACAAATGACAACCCACATGTAGGGACTCACCAAAGAGACAGTTTTGGTCTCCAGGTCCAGGACTTTGATGCAATGGTTGTTGGTGTCCGCCACATACAGCAGCTTTCCTTCTTCACCCAGACACAGGCCTCCGGGTTCATTGAAGCTGGACTCCAGAAAGCTCGGGCCAAGTCCGTTCCCAGCCTTCCCTGTGCCTGCAAGCACCTTGCACTGCTTAGTCTTCGGATCCACCACTTTGATCTACAACAGAGAAGCTCTTTCATGCTCGTGGAGTCAATGACCATTGGTAGTTAAACTAAGTGCTTGCCGATTCAAAAACTTGCACCATTTTTTGTGGTTAAAGGAATAGTTTTCTCAAAAATAAAAATTTGCTGATAAATTACTCACCCTCAGACCATCCAAGATGTAGAAGAGATTGTTTCTTCATCAGAACAAATTTGGTGAAATGTAGCATTACATCACTTGCTCACCAATGGATCCTCTGCAGTGAATGGGAATGAGAGCTGATAAAAAACATCACAGTAATTCACAAGTAATCCACACGACTTAAGTCCATCAATTAACGTTTTGTGAAGTAAAACTTTAAACTATTGTGAAAAAGTCCATCCCCTGTTGTCCTTAAAATCCACCTACATATTTGTTTAGAACCGTTTTGGCTTAATGGTGCTTTATCTGTGCATTTTCCTCTCCTGAATTAGACAAGACAACTTTTTCACTGGAGAAAGCAACATTAAGGATAGTCTCTCATTCTGACGGCACCCATTCACTGCAGAGGATCCATTGGTGAGCAAGTGATGTAATGCTACATTTTTCCAGATCTGTTCGGATGGGGGAAAAAACCCTTTTACATCTTGGATGGCCTGATGTGGAGCAAATTCCAGTAAATAAGTATGAGAATTTGGAAAGTTTCACAAATAAAAAGTAGAAGAGAAAAATATGAAATAACAATAATAGAATAGGTTTGATCACAAAAACATACTTTTGTCAAATGTTTTCTTTAAAAAGTGTATTTAAGCTGTATTTAAAGAGGTGGTTGATTGCGATTTCACTTTTTTAACATTAGTTAGGGTGTAATGTTGCTGTTTGAGCATAAACAATATCTGCAAAGTTACGAAGCTGAAGGTTCAATGTAAATGGAGATATCGTCTTTTAAAATTCTGTCAGTTTAATGCCTACGAAAACGGCTGGTAGGGACTACAACAAGTTACTTCCCGGGTTCGTGACATCACAATCCCAGATAAACCCCGCCCTCGGGAAAAGGCAGCAAAGGGGGCGAGGCCATGCGGCGCTGCTTTAGAGAAGAGAAAACTAGAGGTGCACGTAAAAATTCTTGTCTTCTAACGATTCTAATGGATTCACAAGTTTCAAAATCAATGTTCTAAAGCAGCAGTTCTTAATACTGTTCCCGCGTCCCCCTGCTCTGCACACGCTCTGCATCTCTCTCTCTCTCTCTCATTCATCAGTGAACCACCTCTTTAATTAAAAATTACACTTAGTCTGATTTTATCTAATCAGTTTTTTTCAATGCTGCTTCAGTGTCAAAATATATACTGGGGCCACAATTTGATTAATTTATGCAAATGCAGGCTATAACCTCTTCATGAAAAGAAATCAACAATTCTTTTTATGCAACTGTACAAGGCCTAGATATA
>NW_015540953.1:0-1017 GCF_001515605.1 Sinocyclocheilus anshuiensis
ACAAAATTTTACAGTTAAAATTACACTTATTTTTTACAGTGTATTTAAAATTGAGTAATTTCAAACAAATGCTTTTGGATTTCGACGCAGTGAGTGCAGAATGTTGGGTTTCTGTCAAGAATTTTTTTTTCATTGCATCACTAGAATATTTGTGTGTGTGTGTGTGTGTGTGAATTAACTCAAAGGAATAAACAAAAATAGAGATAGTAGTAGCATTTGTAAACAGAGAGGCAGAATATTGCCAGTTGTGATAGCATCTTCTGACAGCGCCGCAGTATTTGACACTTACACGTCTACTGTAAGATATTACAAAACATTGCAGTCAATAGGCATCGCTTCCGTGCACAAGTATTATCTTGCTGAATCTCAGGGTAACATTACATATCTGCATACTTCACAGAAAAGAAAAAAGAAGGCTGTTCTTACCGTTGTGCGGACTTGGCAGCTGGCAGCACCTGGTTGAGCCGCTGGCTACAGCAGTCAACCATGCGCTTGAGGATGTACAGACACTCCCTGCTCCCTGAAAAGAAGGGGTAATGGCTCAGAATGCACAGAGAGGTTAACGTGCTGTTCCGGTTCTGTGGTGCCAGTCGACCACTGCATTTGGATCGTGGAGACTTTCCGCTGCTGCCCGGCTCGCCTGGTGGCAAAGTCCCATCTCCTGCAGGGGGCAGTGTAGATTCCCCTGGAAGAGTCAATGTGGAAGGGTCAGATTTCTCTGTGGCCTCCACTGCAGAGTCTGTATGAGGGGCCTTTTCTCCTGTATAAAGAAAAATATTAAGGAGAAATTACAGCCATATGTATTCCATTTCAATAAAACTTTAATAATCAAAACAGATGTCTAATTAAATGTATTAATAAAACTTTAATATTTAAATAATCTATTATTGCTCTATGAAATAAAAATAAAATAAATTTAAAAAAATTAAAAAGAATTATATATATAAATACATATATATATATATATATATATACACACACATAAAATATATACACTACAGCTCAGTAAGATTTTTA
>NW_015540953.1:5122-5996 GCF_001515605.1 Sinocyclocheilus anshuiensis
GTGTGTGTGTGTGTGTGTGTGTGTGTGTGAATTAACTCAAAGGAATAAACAAAAATAGAGATAGTAGTAGCATTTGTAAACAGAGAGGCAGAATATTGCCAGTTGTGATAGCATCTTCTGACAGCGCCGCAGTATTTGACACTTACACGTCTACTGTAAGATATTACAAAACATTGCAGTCAATAGGCATCGCTTCCGTGCACAAGTATTATCTTGCTGAATCTCAGGGTAACATTACATATCTGCATACTTCACAGAAAAGAAAAAAGAAGGCTGTTCTTACCGTTGTGCGGACTTGGCAGCACCGGGTCTCTGGTTGAGCCGCTGGCTACAGCAGTCAACCATGCGCTTGAGGATGTACAGACACTCCCTGAATGTAGAAAAGAAGGGGTAATGGCTCAGAATGCACAGAGAGGTTAACGTGCTGTTCCGGTTCTGTGGTGCCAGTCGACCACTGCATTTGGATCGTGGAGACTTTCCGCTGCTGCCCGGCTCGCCTGGTGGCAAAGTCCCATCTCCTGCAGGGGGCAGTGTAGATTCCCCTGGAAGAGTCAATGTGGAAGGGTCAGATTTCTCTGTGGCCTCCACTGCAGAGTCTGTATGAGGGGCCTTTTCTCCTGTATAAAGAAAAATATTAAGGAGAAATTACAGCCATATGTATTCCATTTCAATAAAACTTTAATAATCAAAACAGATGTCTAATTAAATGTATTAATAAAACTTTAATATTTAAATAATCTATTATTGCTCTATGAAATAAAAATAAAATAAATTTAAAAAAATTAAAAAGAATTATATATATAAATACATATATATATATATATATATATACACACACATAAAATATATACACTACAGCTCAGTAAGATTTTTA
>NW_015540953.1:7129-14464 GCF_001515605.1 Sinocyclocheilus anshuiensis
GGAAGTTGGGTATGTTCAGAAACGAAAGAGAAGGAATGATGACTCAGCACAGCTCAGAAATGCGATCTTTTAACAGTTTAGCTCTGGAAAACATTTGACTAAGTAGTTACAATCTTAATCAAGTTGTTATGGAGGTTTGAATGTAACAAGTGATTTGACTTTCTTTGATGTTAAAACAAACACAGTTATTGAGGAGAACGGTTGTAAATTAGAGCAAACAGTTGACTGTTATCAAACAGGATAATTGCAATTATGTTTTCTTGTAATGTATTTACATATTGCATTTTCTATATTTTCAGTTTTACAGTAAAGGATAATCACCAAGAAAAGAACACCTTGGGACTTTATTCTAAATGTTTGCTATCTGTCTAATGGAGTACAGTCACGTTCTATGAGGGCAGAATAGTAAAAAGTCATCATCACAGCGGGCTAAGCTTAACAAGATCACTGCATGAACAGCTCATGATACTGCGGTCTTCCAAGACAGTTCCTCCCCCTGAAGATAAAGTGCAGCTCACAATGGAACAACAATATCAACCAACTGAGGAAGGGGAGCATATAAAGAAATCTACAGAGCCCCTTCAGCAGATGGAAACACGATCTCGATCTTCTAGGTCATCATCAAAAAGGTCCAGCACAAGCTCAGCAGCTATAAGAGCCAGAGCAAAAGCAGTTGCAGCACGTGCTCAAATTGCCTATGCAGAGAAAGAAGCAAGTATGATGAAACAAAAAGCAGAACTTGAAGCAAGTATGCTGAAACGAAAAGCAGATTTGGATGCAAGTCTACACATCTTAAAGGTTGAATGTGCAGCAGCAGTCGCTTCCGCCGAAGCAGCAGCGTATGAAGAAGCAGATGAAGAGCTTGAAAGTGGAGAGTTTCATGTAAAAGCAGTTTCTGACATATCACCAATAAATGTTGCTCAGCGTACCTTCGAATATGTACAACAGCACTCAAGAGAATCATTCACAGAACTCCCATTTAATGATGAGCCGTTAGAAACCAAAGTTAAGTCACCATTGCCTTCAGTTGCGGCTGGTGTTGATTATACCCTGCTGGCACCGCCTAATGTAGATGTAGACAATCGGTATTTCACAAGTCAAAAGAATTGTGCTGTAAAGAAAAAAGAAAATGAGAAAGATGTGAAACGAACATCATTTCATCATTCTTCACAACATGTACCAGAGACACAAGTTACATCAGATCTAACTAAATATCTGATCAGACGTGAAATGGTTAGTTCTGGTCTTCTGAAATTTGATGACTGCCCAGAGAACTATTGGGCATGGAAAGCTTCTTTCGTTAATTCGACTAGAGAACTGAATCTAACAGCGAGAGAAGAGCTGGATTTGATGGTAAGGTGGCTAGGAAAAGACTCCTCTGAACAAGTAAAAAGAATAAGATCTGTGCATGTTCTTAATGCAACAGCAGCAATCAGTATGGCTTGGCAGTGCGTAGAGGAATGCTATGGAGCACCTGAAGTGATTGAAAACGCACTTCTAAAGAAAATTGAGAATATACCAAAACTGTCAAACAAGGACAACCACAAATTGCGAGAGTTTGGAGATATCCTTCTTGAACTGGAGTGTGCAAAGGCTGATGGGTACCTTCCAGGTCTTGCCTATCTCGACACTCCACGTGGGGTTAATCCAATAGTGGAAAAATTACCCACAAATCTCCAAGACAAATGGATAGTTCAGGGGTCCAAATATAAGGAAGACTATCAAGTAGCTTTCCCACCCTTTGCCTTTTTCTCACAGTTTGTGAGAAGTCAAGCTAAAATAAGAAATGATCCCAGTTTTTCATTCTCCTCCTCTAGTTATCTGTCGACAACAAGCAGAACCGAACACAAATCCAGTGGAAAGAGCACTGTAACTGTACATCGAACAGAGGTGTCATCTTCAACATTAGACCTCCAGTCTAAACAGTCTCAGAAACGAATTGAAAGTCCTGATCGGCAATGTCCTATTCACCGCAAGCCTCATCCTCTAAAAAAGTGTAAGGCCTTAAGAGAGAAATCAATAGAGGAGCGCAGATCTTTTCTAAAAGAAAATTATATCTGCTTCAGATGTTGTGACTCGAACAAACACCAATATGTACCAATAAAATGCTCTGAATGTAACTGCAATGTAACATATTGCAGCTTTGCACCCAGATTCAGCAGTCTCAACTACAGAAAAGCCTGTCAAGGAGAAAGAGCAATGCGGGGAGCAGACGGAGACCTCACCCACCTCAGTTACTTCAAAATGCACAGAGATATGTGGCGAATCTGGTCACGGAAGATCATGTTCCAAAATTTGTCTGGTGACTGTGTATCCTGCGAGCAAGAGAGAGAAAGCAGTTAGGGTGTACGCTGTCTTGGATGAACAAAGTAACAGATCTATAGCCAAGACAGAGTTTTTCAATCTTTTTCAGATTGAAGCCAATTTCACGCCATACACTATTAAGACCTGTGCTGGGGTGAATCAGACTTCTGGACGGAGAGCCACCAACTTTATGGTAGAATCTCTAGATGGACTTACAAAATTCTCACTGCCAACATTGATAGAGTGTGATATGCTGCCAGATGATAGAACAGAGATCCCCTCTCCAGAGGTGGCTCACCATTATCCTCACCTAAGGCCAGTTGCAAATAAGATCCCTGCTGTTGATCCTGATGCTCCCGTCCTCTTGGAATGTCTCTTCCTTTAGGAAGAGACATTCTGAGGGTGCACAAAGTTAGAGAGCAAATAAATGGACCTAACGATGCACCATATGCTCAGCAACTAGATCTTGGATGGGTGATTGTTGGGGAAGTATGCCTGGGAACAGCGCATCGACCTTCAAGTGTGAACGTCTATCGAACCCACGTGCTCAGTAATGGTCGCCCATCATATTTCACTCCGTGCCCGAAACAGATTCAAGTAAAGGAATGTGTTTGCAGAATGCCAAAGCAACACACTACCATGCTACCAGATCTTGATGGAAAATCAGGTGTAAGGAAAACTGATAACTTAGGCTGTGCAGTATTCCAAAAAACGCCAGATGACAACAAGCCTGGGCTGTCTATGGAGGATAGAGCTTTCTTAGAAATCATGGACAGTGATGTCTTCCAGGATTCTGCAAACAGTTGGGTCGCACCATTACCCTTTCGTTCCCCGAGGTCTCGATTGCCAAATAATAGAGATCATGCTCTGAAACATCTCACATCACTTCGAAGAACTCTAAATAAAAAAAACAGAAATTAAACACCAGTTCATTGAATTCATGCAAAAACTTTTTGACAACGACCATGCAGAGCACGCCCCTCCCATAGATAATGAAGAAGAGCACTGGTACCTTCCCATGTTTGGTGTGTACCACCCACAAAAACCTGATCAAATCAGGGTTGTGTTCGATTCGAGTGCAGAGTTTGAAGGAATGTCCCTTAACAAGGCATTACTCAGTGGGCCTGATTTAAACAACACACTCCTTGGTGTTCTCATGAGGTTCCGAAAGGAGAGCATTGCAGTGACTGCAGATGTACAGCAGATGTTTTATTGTTTTAGTAGTGCATGAGGACCACAGAGATTTTTTAAGGTTTTTGTGGTATGAGGACACTGACCTAGACAAAGTAGTAACAGAGTACAGGATGAAGGTCCATGTATTTGGCAATAGTCCTTCACCTGCTGTGGCAGTTTACTGCATGCGACGTGCTGCTCTTCAGGGAGAAAATGATCATGGCAATGATGCAAAGCACTTTGTAGTAAGACATTTTTATGTGGATGATGGACTAACTTCAGTCTCCACTTCTGAGGAAGCCACTGATCTCTTCAGAAACACACAAAAGATGCTAGCAGAGTCAAATCTCAGGTTACACAAAATTGCATCCAACAGCAAAACTGTTATGGAAGCATTTTCCAAAGAGGATCATGCCAAAGACTTGAAGGACTTGGACCTAGGAGTTGATAGTTTGCCTGTCCAACACAGTCTGGGTCTCACCTGGAACCTGGAAACTGACAGCTTTAACTTCCATGTAAATCAAGAAGAGAAGCCCTTTACGAAAAGGGGTGTTCTGTCCACAGTGAATAGTCTATAAGACCCACTTGGATTTCTAGCTTCGGTTGTAGTGCGAGGGAAAGTACTACTCAGAGAACTTTCTTTTGAACAAAGGGACTGGGATGCACCTCTTTCTATAGAAAGACAAGCAGATTGGAATGAATGGAGGTGTTCCCTAACAACACTGGAACAATTGCAGATTAAGAGGCTGTATGTACCTGTTTCGCTGTCTGCCACACAAAGGAAAGAACTGTGCTTCTTCTCAGATGCCTCCACAGTCGCGATAGGAGCAGTAGCTTATCTTAGGGTAGTGGACAGTAATAACCAATACCAAGTTGGGTTTGTCATGGGGAAAGCAAAATTAGCACCTCGTCCAGCTCACACAATTCCTCTCTTAGAATTATGCGCAGCTGTGCTAGCAGTAGAAATGTATGAAATGATCAGAGATGAGATTGATGAGGAAATAGATTCAGTCAGGTTCTTCACAGACAGCAGGATAGTGTTAGGATATATCCATAACATCAGAAAGAGATTCTATGTATACGTAGCAAATAGGGTAGCTCGGATAAGGAAGTCGACACATCCTGACCAGTGGTATTATGTGAATACCAACAACAACCCAGCAGACCTTGCCACCAAAGCTATATCAGCACAGCATTTGCAGGACATGTTGGTTTTCTGGACCACAATTTCTACTCCAGAGAGATGCCCAAGAATTGACAGAGACCTTTGAATTGGTGGAACCTGATTCTGAAATTTGACCTGACATATCAGTTCTTGCAACAAAGATTTCTGTAGCTCAGTTAAGTACTCGCAGATTTGAGAGGTTCTTTAGCTGGAAAAGCCTTTGTAAGTCGATAGCTCAACTAATACATATTGCAAGATCTTACTGTGGTAAAACAGATGACACGCGTTGCAAAGGTTGGCATCACTGCGACAAATCCTGTAGCGCAAGTGAGTTGACACAAGCCAAGTACACAATCATACGCTGTGTGCAACATGAAACATATATGGAAGAGTTTGAGTGCCTTGAAAATGGAGTGGTCCTTCCAAATCGAAGCCTCCTCAAAAAACTAAATCCGGTAATTGATGATGGGTTGCTGAGAGTAGGAGGTCGCATATCTTCATCAGACCTGTCTCAAAGAGAAAAGCATCCTCTCATTATCCCACGCAAACACCATATTGCCAGCCTCCTGGTAAGACACTATCACAGCCAAGTAGCGCACCAGGGATGCCATTTTACTGATGGAGTCATCAGAGCTGCTGGATTTTGGATAATAGGGAGCAAACATCTCGTTTCCAATATCATTCACAACTGTGTTATCTGCCGCAAGCTAAGAGGAAAATTGCAGACTCAGAGGATGGCAAATTTGCCTGCAGACAGAGTGTCGACTGAACCACCCTTTACTAACGTGGGCCTTGATGTGTTTGGCCCATGGAGTGTGGTCACACGTCGTACAAGAGGTGGCAGCGCAGATTCAAAACGCTGGGCAGTGATTTTCGTGTGCTTGTCTGTCAGAGCAGTGCATATTGAGCTGATTGAGTCTATGTCTACATCAAGTTTTATAAATGCATTGCGACGATTTTTCTCTATCCGTGGGCCAGCAAAACTACTTCGATCTGATAAGAGGTACAAACTTTGTAGGTGCCTGCAAAGAGTTGAAAATCAACGTGAATGTCTCTGGATTAAATGCCTACCTCAAAGACACAGGATGCACGTGGATCTTCAATCCACCCCATGCTTCACACATGGGGGGATCCTGGGAGAGACTCATTGGAGTTGCTAGACGAATTCTAGATGGTATGCTGATTCAAAAACCCACACGCCTCACGCATGAGATTCTGGTGACTCTAATGGCTGAAATTATGGCAATCATAAATGCGAGGCCTTTAGTACCAGTGTCTACAGACCCAGACGCTTCTGAAATACTAACTCCAGCATTGTTGTTGACAGAAACGGAACACAGTTGCAGGTCCTGAGGGAGATTTTGACACAACTGATCTCCACACAAAACAGTGGAAACAAGTGCAGTGTTTTGCCGATACCTTTTGGAAAAGATGGCGAAGGGAATATTTGTCGACACTGTAGAATCGCAAAAAGTGGCCTGATGCAAAAACAAATGTGAAAGTTGGTGATGTCGTGCTTTTGAAAGAAAGTCAAGCATCAAGGAATAGCTGGCCTATTGAACTTGTTGTAAAAACCATTCCAAGTGCAGACAAATTAGTTCGTAAAGTGGAACTGAAAATTATTGACCAAGGAACCACTAAATTCTTTATGAGACCAATCTCGGAAATAGTCATTCTCTTTTCTCCTAAGACTTAAAGACATTACTGAAAGACTCTAAAAAGCAAGAAAAAAAGTCGAAGTAGTGGCATAATGTAATTATACCATGCGGGGAGTGTGCTGCCCTTAGAAATTGAAATGGTATTTTTGTGTATGTTGACCAAGGAACCACTCAATTCTTTATGAGACCAATCTCGGAAATAGTCATTCTCTTTTCTCCTAAGACTTAAAGACATTACTGAAAGACTAAAAAGCAAGAAAAAAAGTCGAAGTAGTGGCATAATGTCATTATACCATGCGGGGAGTGTGCTGCCCTTAGAAATTGAAATGGTATTTTTGTGTATTATTTTACTATTTTATTTGTATATATTGTGAATTATTTCCTCCGGGACTTTTATTTTGAAATCGCGATCTCACTGTACCTATACCTCACTGAGTTGGGTATGTTCAGAAACGAAAGAGAAGGAATGATGACGCAGCACAGCTCAGAAATGTGATCTTTTAACAGTTTAGCTCTGGAAAACATTTGACTGTAAGTAGTTACAATCTTAATCAAGTTGTTATGGAGGTTTGAATGTAACAAGTGATTTGACTTTCTTTGATGTTAAAACAAACACAGTTATTGAAGAGAACGGTTGTAAATTAGAGCAAACAGTTGACTGTTATCAAACAGGATAATTGCAATTATGTTTTCTTGTAATGTATTTACATATTGCATTTTCTATATTTTCAGTTTTACAGTAAAGGATAATCACCAAGAAAAGAACGCCTTGGGACTTTATTCTAAATGTTTGCTATCTGTCTAATGGAGTACAGTCACGTTCTATGAGGGCAGAATACTAACAGTAAAGACATATAAAGTGCACAGCATAAATGAGTACACCCCCTCTGAATAAATATAAAAGATGTATTTTCTTAATGATCACTAATATAATTAATATAATTCATGGAAAGATGGCAAAATTGAAACATATTAAACATATACTTAATAAAAACAACAAAATATATGCCAATATTTTCTGTAAGATAAGTAAAT
>NW_015540953.1:14539-17076 GCF_001515605.1 Sinocyclocheilus anshuiensis
AGCTTTTGCCGGCTCTGAGACACTTGCATGTTATTTCTCCTGCTCTTTTTCTAGCAAAAATTCACTCATCACTAAAGGAAAACTTAAAGTAAAGACCTGATTATTTTAGGAGCCTTATCACAAGTCCATTGTTTTTGAATGTTGGTGCTACTTCATGTCACACCTAAGACTGGAATGATGGCTGTAGAAAATTCAGCTTTGCCATGAAATGAAAATAATTTTACATCTTTATATTCTCACTTCTGGAATGTTTCTATTATTTACTTTTTAACTTTTTAAATGATCTCGTTCTAATTATAAATGGTCTATAATTCAATATTTAATTGGTTTAATAGTTTTATTCAATATTTCTATAACAATCTCACAAACTCCTTGCAGCTCCCTTACAAACACCTGTTTGGAAAACACAGGGTTATGGGAGTGGGGAACCGCAATGAAGTTTGAGAAGGGCTGCTCCACAAACATATTTCCCAAGATCCACCTTTTCTTATTCATTCATTGTATTGGGATCTGCTGTCAACACTACACCAGACTTCATCATGCATCATAACATACAATCCCATTTAACATTAACAGACAGCGTACACCTGAGGCTGGACGCTTGGAATATACCTGCACAGGTCACATACAAACAAAACACACAATCAGTTCACCTGTGATTCAATTCTCCTCTCAACGATTTACTTAAGCACCTATAGAACCTATGTCTGAGCCATATTCACACAAGCACGCCCACATACCATTCAACAATCTCCCTTACCTGGCTCCAACTACCACCAGGTAGTCCAGGAGGCGGGGACACAGTTTCTTTTTCTCCATCTCTGTATCAGGAGTGTCTCTAAGTCATGGCAACTGTAGCAACCATCAGCTCTCAGGCAGGCAGTCGTCCAATCAGGTGCAGCAGAACTAAGAGTTGGCTGATCGAGGCAGGCAATGGCCAATCATTGCGGTCTGTGGTGTGCAGGAATGGGGCCTGTGAAGGAGTAACAGCGAATATTATAGAAGTAATCCATCACAATGCAAGCGCTCTGCAGTGAAATTAAGCCTTCTGCACTACCGCGAAGCTTGAAGGTGCAGCTAGTGATTCAATTAATCAATCAATCAATCAATCACTTTGCATGTCAAAGGGGAGCTCAATATGCAGTTTTCAGCTGTTATTTTTCTATTTGCAATATTACAATGGTATCCTCAAAGGGCGAAGTTTTGTAAGGAGGGGGTGTGTCTAATTCAGCAGTTAAGTCTTTTTAAGTTACGTTTTTTTATTTTAGCCGAAACCGAAATTAAAGTTTTCATTTAGCTGAAACAAAGTTATGGTAATTAAACTTGGGTAATTAGGAAATTGAACTCTTTATGCTGTACAGGTTGTCATGTTCTCAGGTGAAAAATTAAAGTCATATAATTTTTTTTGTTGTTGTTGCTGTTTTGGTCACATATTTGTCAAAAGGTGCAGCACTATTTCAAAATACTTGAAATACTCCAAAAATATTTTGTGCCTGGCTACTTGCATGAGTATCGAATTGATAGTCATTTTGCAGTGGCACATTTATGTACTGAAGTGTAAGGGTGTACTCACACTAGGCGTTTTGAACTGTGCCCGAGCACGTTTGACCCCCAAAGCCCGGTTCGTTTGACTAGTGTGAGCGTTCTGTGCCGCGCTCGAGCGCAGTTCTTTTAGCTGTACCTGGCACAGATAAGATACTATTTTGTGTGCGCTACTGTCATCATTACGACCGCAAACATATTCTATTACTACTACCACACTACACTTTTCAATTAATTTAATTCAATCAAGTATATTTTTGTTTATAATGGGTCTGGTTCTTACCGTATTGAACTGGAATTGTAGTCTGCGATTTAAAGCAGCAAATTCTTTCATTAAAGTCAGCTGCCTCCGTAATAATTATCTGATACTTACAAGTAAAAATCAAGGCACGGCATAAATTACAAATTTATTAGACAGAATTAGGGCTGGGCGATAATTCGATAACGATAATTATCGCAATATAATTTTCCTCAATAAAACGATATGAAGTGTTCATGCGCCAAAAGTGGAACGAAACAGCGCGACTCATTTGAATCGCGCTACACGAACCGTTTATCCGCTCAGATCACAGTTCAAACTAGGGCTGCCACTAACAACTATTTTTATTTCGATTAATCTACCGACTAATTTATCGATTCATCTAAACGATTGATTTCCCACAAAAAAAATCAACAATTTTTACTTAAGAATATTTTATTAAACTATATTTTATTAAACCAAATTAAATCCAAATTTCTATGAAATCCTTTTTTTAAAGCAAAGTAAAGTGCAACATAGAGTGCAAGAAGCAAGTGTCCATCTCATAGTCCAAATCACTGAAATCAAAGTTCAGTATTATAGTGTAAGAATGACAACATATCCACATGTTCTAGTCTACTAATAATAACATTATAACCAAAAAACACTTTTTAAAGGAGTATTTACCAGAAATGTTATTTACCAGAATTTATTTAGGAGAAAAATGTAAATGTGCAGTATTTCTGAAAAAAAAAAA
>NW_015540953.1:17135-17744 GCF_001515605.1 Sinocyclocheilus anshuiensis
TTTGTGGTAATAAAAATAGATGTAAGTGAACAATAGCCTTTAATATTACTTAAAATACATATATAATAGCAATGAGGCAATAATAATTAGTTCAAATAAAGTATCAAAAGTATCAAAAGATATGGTTTTATTGAACAAAACTGTTAAAATACATAATGTATTATAAACAATAGAGCTAATAGAGCTAATATTACATCAAAGGCCTGCAGAGGGCGCCAACGGCCTGACGATTGTTTTTACACATTGCTGTGCAATCTAATCCTGGTTTAATATTGACCAAGCACCATTTAATTCAAATGTCCACTTAATCTTTAATATTTGGCCATTTCTTTAGAACAGAAATGCTATAGCCACTGTAATTGAAAGAATATGTGGACATCAAAACGTGTAAACTCAGAGTGAGGGTTTGAGCTTTTATTTAGAAACCGCGAGATAATGATGTATTCTCCTGTGTTTGCGTGGATTTATAAATGATTTACCTTACAAATCTGATTAAATAGCGCACGTTGCATTCCCAGATGAACGTTATAATAAACCCAAACACAACAACATGCACAGATGGAGTTTGAGCCGCTCCACACATGTAAATGATAACAGTTCCTGTGGAAC
>NW_015540953.1:19077-19377 GCF_001515605.1 Sinocyclocheilus anshuiensis
CAGAAAATAATGGAAAACAGAATTTGGTAAAGATAAAACTGTAAAACTCAATTAATTAGACAGGCTTTTTGATTAATAAACTTTAATTTAACCATTAAAACAGAGGGCCCTACAATTATAATTAAATTTTTTGTGGTAATAAAAATAGATGTAAGTGAACAATAGCCTTTAAAATTACTTAAAATACATATATATAATAGCAATGAGGCAATAATAATTAGTTCCAATAAAGTATCAAAAGCAAGAAATCATATGGTTTTATTGAACAAAACTGTTAAAATACATAATGTATTATAAACA
>NW_015540953.1:19602-20174 GCF_001515605.1 Sinocyclocheilus anshuiensis
CATTACTGTGCGATCTAATCCTTGTTTAATATTGACCAAGCACCATTTAATTCAAATGTCCACTTAATCTTTAATATTTGGCCATTTCTTTAGGACATAAATGCTATAGCCACTGTAATTAAAAGAATATGTGGACATCAAAACGTGTAAACTCAGAGTGAAGGTTTGAGCTTTTATTTTGAAACCACGATGTATTCTCCTGTGTTTGCGTAGATTTATAAATGATTAACCTTGCAAATCTGATGAAATGGCACCGCTGTGTGACGCACGTACTTAACCTACACGCATGTAAATAATGAAAGCGCATATACTGTATTAGAACTGCATCGCATGTAATTATTTAATTAAATCGTAGCGTTATCCTTAATTATGATTTTTAAATGGGTTTAATATATCATGCAGCCTTGGGAAACAGTCTAATAATGTGTTTAATAATGTCGTCCGTGAAATGCGCCACTTCCAGTATTTTGCCGGTTAGTCGACGCAAGCAAAATGAAGTCGAGGATAGGCCTGTCACGATAACAACTTTTTGTTGTGCGATATATTGCCCCAGAAATAATTGCGATAAGCGA
>NW_015540953.1:20842-26746 GCF_001515605.1 Sinocyclocheilus anshuiensis
ACACTATTGCTGAAAAACACAATCACTACTTAGCAGTCAGATGTCCGTATGCACAAAGACACAGATCCCTAAACAAGACCATATCTGCAGATTAAACTTTTTTTGAAGAAGCATTTAAATTTGAACTAGAACCTCATGACTACACGTTATGCACGAGAAGCTGCAAAAGACACAGGCGCAAGTGGAATGTACAAAACATGGTACGAATAGAGCGATGAACTCAAATGAATCTGTGATTGAAACTAGTTTAAAGCCAAACAGGAGAAACACTGTGTGCAATAAGACAGTCAGAAGGCTTTTCAATCTACACATTGCCATCATTTACCATGGATTTACTGTAGTAACACTCACTGCACCATGGTATTGTGACAGAAATTTGGGATGTTCACACTGAATTTTATTAAAAGAGTAATGGTATATAATTATAGTATGTATTTGTGATTAAGCTATAGCATGTGTGCATTTATACTGAATGTTTTTAGACTAACGTTACTGTTTTTCATGCAAATAGGCTACTTAAAAACCATATAGTTATATTTTTACCATGGTATTGATGTGTTATATGTGTGGTTTTAACTGTGTTTATCATGATTTAAATGTATGCTACTATGGGAGACCCAATGTTTAAAAAAAAAAACAAAAAAAAAACATTGGTCAGAATAAATTTAACCATATAAAACTGAGGTTGCTACAATATTTTTTTTTTTACAGATGTTACTGATTTTGATAATGAACAAAAATTTACCTCTGCATCCTAACTCATGCTACTATCAGATGTGCATTTCTAAGAGACAAAAAAAGTGATATTATTATTAATATTATCAGGCAACCCAAACCTGTTTCTTGATTTGAAACAATATCACTCATTCGAACATGCAGAAACTAATAAATGTATTTTTCTATTCAGATATTTATTTTGTTAAGGAAAATTAATGGTCTTGTTTCTATAACTTTCACGTTGGAGCAGAAATCTGGCTTTAAACTTGAAAGAAATAAAGATTTGGCATTCACCGTGATAATTATCGTTATCGTAAATTATCGTGATAAATTTTTTGACCATATCGCCCAGCCCTAGGCAGAATATTAGCGAAAGTGGGTTTCTCCGTTATCTCGCACATGACGTAAGCGTGCTCCGGCCCGGAAAGTATAGTGCAAGTGTGAGTGCAGGCCAGCGGGGGAGTGGGGAGGGTGGATAATCACGCTCGGGCTCGGTTCAAGGTAACCGTGCCTAGTGTGAGTACACCCTGAATGTACTGTTCATACTAAACACTGAGGAGAAAGCACAGCGTTCAGTTATAGCTACATAACACTGGAGTATGATTGATATATTTCTGACAGCAATCTTTACAGTCAAACAGAGCACACTGTACAAGCCAAGCATCAGAAGTCTTCACAAACACATCTTGACAGGAGGCTCAACTTCAAATGTAAACACACACACACACACAAACACATTCTGATTAGCTAAAGGGATTGGAGCCCAGCTGTGTCCTCACCACATAGATTTGCCATTTGTGTTCCTCATGCGTTAGCACTCATATGCATGAGCACATGCCTCAATGTAAATACAAACGAAAGCATGCTCAAATTTCACACAGGAAAAACACACCTTGCATAATATCCAGCTAGACTGGCTTGGATGCTATCAATTCAACTACTGTTCAGTAAACCTGTTAGATGTTTGTAATTAGAAGAATTGATATATTATCTATATCAAAATGCAACTTACTCAAGCAAGACATTTCTGGATGAATATATTCTGTTATCTAAGTAAATACGGTCTTGAAAGGCTGTAAACAGAACAGTAATTATGAAGTGAGAGCCAGATGGCCTTTCACAAGCAGTTGCTTCTGTCTCACTGCAGTGTCTGTGTTTTGTTTTTTTTTGTACTGACCCAGAACTGGGTCAGTGCTTATCTGAAGTTCTGGATACTCTGCACTGCAGAGAGTTTTCCATCATGCTCTTACACACAGACAGACACCTGCACCCTACATCTGACAAACAACTGCATTACCTTTGCTTCAGAAGCTTAATAGTCTGAGATCATTTCTTTCCATCACAGCACAGAATTAAAAAAGCCTATTTATACTTCTTTACAAATTCATTATTTTTTTTCTGGCGTCTGCTAGAATACATTTACATGATTTAAGAAAAAAACAAATTGTGCATATTTTACATTGTGGCGGCATCTCTAATCACTCTGCCCGAAACACTCTGTTTTAGTTCTTGTCTCTTTAAAGCCCATCTTTGTGAAAAGCCTAACCTGCTCTTATTGGTCCGCAGGCCCCAGTCTGTTGTGATTGGTCAACCAAAAATAAAATGCACCTTATTTAACAGATTTCAGCTCCTGAGGTTTCATTAGCAGCTCTAAACAAGTTTATATCTTGGAAGTCCAAACAATGTTTTTTTTTGCCCTTGCAGTTAAAAAAATCAGCGTATACTCGACATCACTTACCAAGCTGACCTTGAGGGTGGACCAACCAGTAGGCGTATTATGCAAATGTGTAACAGGGTGATGCAGCTAAGTCATGTAAATAATGGCAGGACTACAGACAAATCCTTTCAGGCAAGTGTTTTCTGCTGGAGAGATGAACTCCTATTGGCAAGGACTTTGTGTTTTGTAACTCTGCAGACTGTTTACATGAACAAACAACTATATTACACACTAAAGGAAAGGAAAAATACATTTTAAAAAGCATAACAGGTGCCCTTTAAATAAAACTCCTATGCCCTAAAAGCAGAACCCTTCAGAGCTGAGATGGTGTTATGCAATATTACGTAACTGCATATGGCTCACAAAACAAGGACTTGGGCATTCAGCAGCATCTCATCAGGGTCAACACTGAGCAGGTACTCAGTCTATAGCAGATCATTTGTCAAGATACATGCACCCCAGCTAAATATATATTTTCAGCTTATTAAAAAAATAAATAAAGAGATAGTCAGAAGTGCTCTGCAAATGTGCAAAGAAACTAACATGACTCGTAAACTAACTAACTAAATATTCTCTGTTGTGGCTGGCTACAGTTAATATTCTTGTCAAACCTATAATTCCTAAGAATTAATTGAACATTCCTCAAAACATGAAGGAAAATGCTGCTATCCTCAAAGTCTATTACACTCAGCCGGATCCTCTGGAACATTTTAATTCTGGAAAAAACAGAAACATGTTCATCTTGAACCTTGACTCAAACTGCTTTTGAATGACTAGTCCAGTCGAGAAGGGTCTGGCTGCAGCCTCGCACTTGCATTCTCAGACGTGCATTCTCAGACACTTGCGCTTCCGCTAGCGACGTCACTCAGAATAAATGCAACACGCACAGTTTCGTTTTAAGCGTTTTTTCATATAGAATAAACTGTCTACAGCTCTTTTATATCATTGTCTTTGTCCATTAAGCTACATTACGTGTTTTATTTATACTGATTTTCTATGGGAGGAAAATGTTTAACGTGCAATTTAATGCATTGTGTTCTGGGCTCGTCTGCTTGCCTGTACGGAGTTGATCCTTTTAAAATCACTTAATGCATTTCATAATGCACGTTCATAATTGCTGTTCTGTATATACTTTGAGTCAACAACAAGACATATAGGCTACTGAATTGTCTTTATCATAGTCCGTTAGCGCAAGTGTCTGAGAATGCAAGCCTGAGAATGCACGTCTGAGAGTGCAAGCGCCAGCTGCAGCCAGACCCTCTTGGTCCAGTCAGCAAGTTTGGCCTTGTCCGAAAGGATGTATTAATCTCTGGGATGAGAGGAGCCGAAGCGTTCACACTGTGATTAGTAGCCTCCTCTTTCTGCTGGAGTGGCACTTTCTGCTCTTCCTCCGTCACTCTCAACAGCTCAGAGAGGAAGAGGAAGAGGTGGTGGAAGGGAGGTGGGAAGATGGATGGTCTGTGACTAAGACATCAATAACGCCTCTGTTTCTTCCTCTAAGCATCACCCGGATCATTTGACACCAGGACCTCCATGCTGTTCTTTTCTTAAAGGGGTCATATGATGCTAGGGCTGGACGATATGGCCAAAATTTATATCACGATATATTGCTCTCACTACTGATCCAACATGAATCACTTGCACTTGGAGCAGAAGCTTCTAGGAGCTATGGGATTCCTAAAAACAGACATTTAAATTTGGGCAGGGGTGTAAAGTACATGAGTAATTATACTTTATTTATTTCGGGACTTTTGTACTTTACCAGTGGAATACTGAAACTGAATACTCTTGCTCAATTACATTTCCAGTGGCAAAAACGATGTTTCACTTCTCAGAAATTCATTTAGACCTTCAAAGTAATTTTTTTGCAGCTCATTGTGACGTAAATCTTTTCACTAAGCTAACAAGACAATCAAATTACACGCCAGTGACAACCACATTACTGTAAACGGCACTGGGACATATCTTTCCTTGCTAAGACATACTGCTGAAGATGGATGAACTTGACTTGTGAACAGTTTTTATCCACCTTTTTCTTCCCTCAAGAGCATTTGTAAATTCTAAGGGTCTGGCTTCCGGACTTATCTGTGTCCAGCTATTTTTAGCTTTACAAAACAGCTCATTTTGTTACTTGATATTGAAAATTGGGGTGTCTTACCATATTATTTTAATATATTATCTTAATTATTCACACTGGTTTATAGTACAAACAGTTTTACCATTTACTGCACGTTGTTATTCTTCTCGTTATTTCCCTATAGTGGCTAATGAACCGGAAGCCTTGCCCATAGGCTTACTTCCGCATTGAATAAAAAGGTGGATAAAATGTATATACATTAGGTGAATAAGGTTTTAACATTACCAAAATGTGTATAAGGTAATGATTTGAAACATGTGAAATGAACATGTTATTCATATAGGATGTGCTATCCAGTGATCTGCAATAAGCTACACACACAAAAGAAACAGATATCCTTTAGTTTGTGTTATAACTTTCCTAATGCATCTCAGAGAACATATTTAATCCAAAGCCAATAATACGCAGCTAAAAAACAAAACGCACTTTATGTGCCCTCTATTTTACCTAACTACCTGGTTAATTAGGTAGCGTGGAACAAATCCCAGACTTCGTCACCTCCAGGGAACATATGCGTTTATGTGTCTATGGGAAGTATGATATGATCTCGTACCCTGTCAATCATAGTGTGTCTGCCTCATGGCTCTACAATCAGCCTCGGGTAATGAGATTCCACACGGTCGCCGTGGAAACCAATACTGCCCCTTTTCATGAGCACAGCTGTGACGGCTATTTTAAACAGACAATACACTGTCCCAATCACCATACACACGGAAAGACAATGAACAGCCTTTGGCCAATATAACGAGCATGAGCAAAACGAAAATGAGCAAGGCTAATTGCTTCTTTCTATCCACAAAAATGAACAAACAAATGCCTTAGCAAATCATAAATCAGCAATTGCATTGGGTTATCCACAGTAGTGCACTCAGAGAAAACCTTTCATCACCTATAAAGGATCTGACTGAAGTTTAGGGTTTTTCATGCGTCGGAGCACAACATTGTGTTAAAACTCAACTAAACTATATGCCTGCAAAGAAGAACACAGAGAAAGATGTTAAGATGCCACTGTACATTAGAGCGAACCATACCTGAACAACCAGGAAACTGAAAAGAATCAAATTTAATCGATGCGAGAAGAACGAAAGAGGACTTCAAACACGGAGCATGTTTGTTCTCTTGGATCAGTCAGTGAGGACATTATTTAAGGGACATGGTAATGACTTGGTCTTGGTAAGTATTAACTTAAAGGCACCCTGTAGTCAAAAATTGTATCCTTTAAAACTAATTTTTGATCATCAAAATGACATATTTAAATGTTTTTTCTTTTGAAAATAATTTTCTCATGCCTTAAAATAGCTTGAATGCAACTCTACACCCTTGCCTCATTTAC
>NW_015540953.1:26977-40716 GCF_001515605.1 Sinocyclocheilus anshuiensis
AAAATGACATATTTAAATGTTTTTTTTTGTGAAAATAATTTTCTCATGCCTTAAAATAGCTTGAATGTAACTCTACACCCTTGCCTCATTTACTATATGCGGATCTATGAATATGCAAATTAGCCCCGCCTCCAGCCAGTCACACACCAGCCAGCCATGAGCCAGCGCCTCATGATCCACTAACTGAACTGTAGTAAATGCCATACAATGGCAATGGCAAGTGGAAATATTGTTGATACAAATATTGTATGGTTTAATTAAGCCATATGTGTTTGAACCAGAAATATAAGCTGGTATGCTCAACGTAAGCAAGGAAACTGATGGCTAACTTCGTGAGGTAACATTATCTGTTTGCGCTGGTTCGTACACGGATAATGACTGATAAAACTGTTTTTACTAGCGGACAACTACAGTGGATACTGGCTAAGGATAGGATCCTTTGACGCGATTGGTTATTGAATTTTGTGACGTAGCAAAAAAAAGGCTGTTTCAAACCGCGTTTCTGTGACTGCCTTTGGGAAACTACAGTTTTAAGGAGAAAATACTCAGCAATGGTGTTGATAAATGGATTGGCACATGGTTTGTCTAAAAGCATATTAAAAACAACACATAGACAAATAAACAACATAAAAAACTTGATTTTCACCACAGGGGGACTTTAAGTCTTAAGTGAGTGTAAATAGCTGGGAGACAATTGGATGTGTGGCAAAATATTGGATCCATACATGAGGTCCTAAAGTGACAGCAACCTAATATACCTGCTGTTGTTTGTGTCCTGTGTTAATCAAACAACTAAAAACAAAGAGAAAGTCTCTCACTGCTCTAGACTAAATAACTTCTGTAGCTTTAATAAAAATAAATAGGCTAAAAAGACTACATTTTTTTAAAACATTTGATGAATCAGTTTCTGTAGTATTTCTTATTTCTGATAGACTTACCTGAAAACTATATTTTATTTATTTGTGCTAGTGCAATTTGTTCTTATTTTATTATTGACTGTTTTTGTGTCTTCAGTGAGCTTGAGAAGTTTTTACTTACGTTAGTTAGGCTAGGGTTTTCTTTCTGTACATCTGTATTTACCGCTTGTGGTTTTGTTATTCATTTGTATTTATTCATATTAAATTAGCATTAAACATTTTATACAAATTGTGACACTTAAATCTAGTTAAAATCGTTGCATAAATCTAAAATGAAATACACATTTAATGATAAATCAAAATCTACTTGATGAAAATCTTTCATATTTTGACTATAGTGAAGAAAAAAGTAAAAAGATGAGTTACAGTTTCAATTTACAGGTCTTATCTTTACAAGAGCTACATATTCTCCAACATGTGCTTCAAGACAATAAAACAAATAAAAGACTTTTCCTCCACCTAGAAGACAAATACTTTTCCATTTAAACACACATACAGCAGCATAATGAAAGGTATACTGTAACCAAACATGAAGAGCAATAGATATCTTGATGAAGTGATCTGTGGAGGAACTCCTAAACATGACATTTTTCTGTGATCTTTCAAGGATGCTCTTTTCTAAGAAACTTAGCATCAAATGCTTCCACGTTTCAACAATCCTCGTATAGACCACAGGCTATATCACAGGGTTCAGTAGGGTTAACATCACCCTGAAGCTTTTTTTTTTAATTCTCAAGACTCTTAAGGTTTTGCACCCCTGGTTTTCACAGCTGGTTTGCAGCAGGCTTTTTTTTTTTTTGGAAGGAGTTAAGAGTGGTTTGATCTTAACTGTCCAGAAAAGGAGCCACTTCAAACAGATTAACACTGACAACAAGCTTGATCTGATGGTCAAAGGTCATCTTACTGACTACAAGGTAACAAAACACAAAGGCTAACACAGTCCAAAATCTAAATACACACATACATTTAAAAAAAGTGCAAACAATATATAAGGCCTGTTTGTTTCACACATCCATCTGTGACGCATAACCAGCCATGTACTTATTTTGGCACACATATTCACACTACCTTTGTGAGCATCATCACTGAGAGTACAGATTCTCACCCACAAAAACACAGTGAAAATACACAATAAACCTATTTATTAACACAATATTTTGCAATTTAAGCTAATATGAAGCGACATACCATAATAGTAGGGCTGCAAAACGATTGGTCACGATTAATCGATTCAAAATAAAAGTTTATATTTACATACTAAATGTGTGTGTACGGTGTATATTTATTATGTATATATAAATACACATATATGTATATATTTAAAAAAACTATTTGTATGTATTGTTTGTATTTGTATGTAATCACTTGTATATGATTTATATTATACATAAATATAAATATTTTACATATAAATCTAACATATTTTTCCTTAATATATACATGTATGTGTGTGTATTTATATATACACATAATAAATATACACAGTACACACACATATAGTATGTAAACATAAACTTTTATTTTGAATCGATTAATCGTGACTAATCGTTTTGCAGCCCTACATAATAGAGTGACCTATTTACTCACTGTTCAAAATAAATACGTCTGTCAGGCTTGATTTAATTTACACATGCTGTGACAGGCATACAAATCTAAACAAAGTTAAACTAATACTAATAGTAAAACTAATAAAAATGCTTATTTAAATTGAAATAAAGCTGCAATAAAATACAGTATAAATATTATGAAAACCATACAAAAAAAAAAAAGTAAACCAATGAAATAAATAAAATGAAATAAAATAGGTTGAAATAAAATAAGTTGAAGTCATGAAATTACTAAACTAAAATTGAAATAAAAATAAAGTTAAACAGAAATAAAAAAAAAAAATGAATAAAAATTACAAAAGCCCATCAAAATTACTAAAATATAATTAAAAATTTAAACAAAATTAAACACTATGGAACATAAATAAAATTGAAATGCACTGTAACGGTCAGAATCATCAACCCATTTTATAATGTATTTCTGTAGAGGAAATACAGTGTAAATCACTTTCAGTTGTTTTCTTGACTACAATTTGAGAAACTACACTTGGAAGTTTTTTTTTTTTTTTAATGCTTACATTTTGTGGGAAGGAAAAAAAGACAGGCCAGGGTTTTCATAAAACACAAGCAGCCTAAATTTACTGTTTTGTACCCTATTTTTTTGGTATGCGTTTATTCTGACAAGAAACTGCTTTACGCAAAGGCCTGGTCATGCCTAGTAATAGGTTTGCAAAATTTGCAATGAGATGTACTATCTGACTGTAATTTCAGGTCCAGTTGTGGTGAAATACAGTGTAAACTGTGAAAGCCAGTGGCGATGCATTACTCAGACTTGTTCATGTGGTAGGAGAGAGGCTGATTGCCAAAAGCCATCCCACCCATTGGCATCACACATGCTCACAGCACACCCCTCAAGCTACTGCTGTGCTCGAGATAAAATAAGCCTTTTCTGGCAGTGCTATCAGACCAGCCAATCAATAATAGAGAGACAAATTATACAGCAATCCCATCGGTAACTAAAACCACCCTCAAAGAGTCTCAGTGCTACTGAATATTTATGGGAATAGTGAAATCTCACATATACAAAAACGTGCTGATAAAGATCTCCATCATTTCTCTCTGAGGATATAGAGCAGAACCACACTCAAGCAGGAGAAATGGCTGTGCAATTGCTTTCTAATCTCTAAAATGAGCTTCACTGCAAATTATGTGTAATTGTGCATCACGTACATTTAAACTAAACTAAACTCTGTCAGGGAGGAAAACCTAACACAGTGACAGATGAAATCTTTCAGACAGGACATAAACATCAACCAGGATTAAGTGTGGAGAGGAGAGGCCATTTCAATCAATTCAGGACTCAGCATTCCCCAGTGGCCAAATCAGATCAAAGCAACAGACACTTCAGTCTGCCCACTCCACGCTTACGCACGCACAGATCACAGCGCCATTCACGCGACACTACTGGGAGCACATAGTGAGCTGAAAGATGAGCTGGCAGGTTTCATTTAATATTGTCCTAACAAACACACACATATATAGCGATGTTAGTTAGAACCATCATCTAGTTACTTCTGGTGCTCAGAATATAAGCCATTAAGGGAGGGAGAGTGACTTAAAAAAAGGAAGGTGGGTTTACAAAAATCAGATATAATAATATCTCAGTCTTCATTCGCGATTTCCCCTCCCAAATTCACCAGTTAAAATATCTGTTTTATTTTTCTAAATTCTATTCTATTAATTATTCTGATTATTTAAATGGAGACTTTTTTTTTTTTTTAATTGACCAAACGTAACTAGGGTTGGGTATCGTTTGAATTTTATCAATCCCAATTCTGATTAGATTCTTCTTCTCGATTCCGATTATTATCGATTCCCAGTTTCGATTCCAATGTGATAAAAAAAAATGAAGTCAGACATTTAGATATCAAACATATTTATTCTGTGTCTCTTTTTGCAAAACATTTAATTGCTGCTGAACACTATGAACAAAAATCAGCTGGTTACATAAAAACTGGACTTGATTAAGAGCTGTTTCTGTGCAAAATAGAGCTGCACGATTCTGGATAAATTGAGACTTTTTGTTTTTAAATGGAGGTTGTAGTTCTCTCACAATTATGAAAAAAAAAACATTAGACAACTAAACAAAATCTGATGGAATTTATGAATGGAATGATTCAATGACTCACTCAAGATTTACTTGTTTCATTACTGGATGAATCAGTGTTTTTGAATGAATCTCTTGAATAAATGATTCAAACACAAATTAATTTTTAACAGCCCCTTTTCGCCACCTAAAAAAAAAGGAGATGTGCACACAGAAATTGATAGGTGGAATTGAAGTATCTGATTCCTGACCTGAAGTATCCGATTCTGGAATTGGAATTGATTTTCGATTCCCAACCCTAAACGTAACAAATGCATCTGGTGCAAATAAATAAAATACCCCCTCAAATCAACTCCTGGTGAAAACAATTGAGAAAAAATAGTTAACAATTTTTTATTTAATCTTTTTTATATTTTAAGTTAATTTCTGACACTTAACCCATCAGCCTCATTCATAATCCAGTATGAACTCTGCGCTTACAGCAGGAACTGAGAATCACTCATTCACACAGATTCCAGCTGTCATTATCAATACAGTTTTCAAAGCATCAAAGCGCGGGAGACAAATTCTAAGATTAATTTATCCAGACACTTATACTACTTACCCATCTGACCCTTTAATTTAAGAGAGATGAAAGCATATTGCTGTGAATATAATTATGCCCCAAGTCAAAATCTAATACTGTACAGGGTTTCAAACATATTATTTGACATTTAACAGACACTTGCACATACTATCAACCAGTAAACTTCTACACCCAAATTAGTGCTCATAATATACTTCAGATTTTATAAGCTCAATTGAATGGATTCTTCCATGGACCGCTGAATAAAGAGGATACTTTGCAAACAGTGAGAGGAAACAGGCTGAACTGACAAAGGCAAAGAGAGTCTCACATTTCACCCAAGAGAGAAACAACACCACCCAAGTCATCATACGCACGGCCTGATGTCGCAGCTATTTCATGTTTAACTAATTCAGAGAGATGTTGCTGCATGATAAAGCCATTATCATCATCATCATCATCATCATCTTGACAACATGATGACATGACTACAGCCCTACATCCCTCTGGAGAGAAAACCTGTGTCCTTATGACCTCTGGAGAACAAACAGATGGGCACTTACAAGAATCCAATTAAGAGGCTCATCTGATCATTTTCTTTGGAAAATGGTGTGTTGTTATACTGCTGTTTATATCATTAATCCCTATCAAATGCACTGAGTCTAAGGACATCAATTAATGATGAGAGCTCTGCCTATCGACAGCCTTGTTATTAGGCACTCATGACATTTAAAAGTCTTTGATCATATATTATAAGCAGAGATCCAGCGCAACACACATTTATACAGTGAAAAATAACGATAAGCAGCTAGCAGCAGCTAACAGGATCAAATAGCAGTACTGAGCTAGCTGTCAAAGCTGCTTATACAACCAGCAGCGTACATTTCCACACCGTTATAACGTAAACACCTTCATCCATCCGTTCACCGCACAAATGCTTCAGAGCAAACCATCATATAAGCACCATATAGCAGTTATAAGGTATAATGCTAGACGCGAGAATGGGAGTAAAAGAGATACTGACCTCCAGGAGCTAAAGCCACAGCTACTCGCTTTAGCCGTCTATCTGTGGCCCTGCTGCGGCGAAACAGCGTCTCAAATCGCGTTCGTCGTTACAGACGATGGCCAACACATGATGTGATCCGTGTTCTGTGGCGGCGGGTCAGTCAGTGATGCAGCGATGACTGTGCCTGCAGATAAGCGCTGCTCGTCCTCCTCCTCTCTCCCTCGCTCTGTTTGCTTGCAAGCTGACTGTACAACAGCGACGTCCGAATCGTGAAGGAATTGTTCGTTTGAACCGGTTCTTTTCAGTGAATCAGTTGAACCGGTTCTCAGATTTGTGCGTCTCAAATCGCATACTTGTGCACTATTGTATGACCTTTTTAAGTAACGTTAGGCCTATACATAGTGCGATGAGTGCGTCCACTGAAAATTCCAAAAAGAAAAAGTGCTCTTTAAATACCCGGATGATGCACTTAAATAACCGGAAAAAGAAGTGTGGAATGTTGGACAGATGGTTTAATGATAGGGCGAAAAGGTTAATAACTTGAATAGCCGGTATAAATAATAATAAAAAAAAATTAAATGATCACTGGGTTCTTTATGACTTTAAGATGAATTATGGCTGCGACAAATGAAACGAGATTACAATAAGTATGCTAATTAATAATAACAAACACACACAACTGACAGATTGCATTTGGTAGAAAATATGTGACCCTGGACCACAAAACCAGTCATAAGGGTCAGTTTTGGAAATTGAGATTTATACATCAGCTGAAAGCTGAATAAATGAGCTTTCCATCGATGTATGGTTTGTTACAATATTTGGCTGAAATACAACTATTTGAAAATCTGGAATCTGTGGGTGCAAAAAAAATCTAAATATTGAGAAAATCGCCTTTAAAATTGTCCAAATTAAGTTCTTAGCAATGCATATTACTAACCAAATATTAAGTTTTGATATATTTACGGTAGAAAATTTACAAAATATCTTCATGGAACTTGATCTTTTCTTAATATCCTGATGATTTTTGGCATTAAAGAAAAGTCGATCATTTTGACACATAATGTATTGTTGGCTATGGCTATTGCTACAAATATACCCGTGCTACTTATTACTAGTTTTGTGCTCCAGGGTCATATAATAAAAGAACCGGTTAATTGAAACGAAGCGTTCAAAAGAACCGATTCTGATAAAAGATTCGGACTTCCCATCACTATTGTACGAGCCGCGCGTGAGTTCCGCATACAGCCGGAGGCTGGACTGTACCATTCAGTCATCTAGAGGGGACACGCCTTCACGTTTAGGCTTACAGTCGGACACGTAAACTGACGGTTTTCTGGCGTTTATTTAACAATTGACTAGTTGGATCGAGGTTAAAAGTGAAAACATTCGTCATTTGCTAGAGTGGTTCAAATGGTAAGATTGCACAGGCGCAAACTGACGTCCAAGACGTAGGGGAGTGGTCATTTGCATATTGCTCCAGTAGCCCCTCACTGCAGAACACAAGATCCAGGGGGCGTGGTTGGATCCACATCTAGGGGGTGGAGATTGGTAAGTTAAGGGGTGGAGATGGGTGGGTTTAGGGATCCGGGAGTGGAGACGGGTAGGTTTAGGTATATGTAAGGTGGGAGGAGTTGGATCTGGATCCAACCACGCCCCCTGGATCTTGTGTTCTGCAGTGAGGACCATCTCTGCTGAGAGATGCCTTCATAACACAAATGCTAATAGACAGATCACTGACACCAATGTTGTAAGCTCAGATTCAGTATTTATTTACAGGGTCAACCCTGATCTATTAAAAAACAGCAGAATAATAAAAAGACAGAAACAATACGGAGGTTCCCCGTTTCAGGTAAATGTATTTCTGTATAAAGAATAGGCTTTGAGTCATCTAGGTTTTTCAGCATTTTTATCAGATAAATATATACTCTCACAGAACAATAAATTTAGTCTACTTTTAATTTATACATATAAAGCAGTATACATCCAAGGACTTAAGGCGTTAAAACGTAAGGTTGCATTTCTATGACGTCATCCTTCCATGACTCTCTGTTGAAGACTAATGTTAATCAGAGCAATGAGGTCCACTGAGCTGAGAGGGTACAAATAAATTAGAACTACAATCAACTTTGCATTACACTCTGCCTCATGTAATAACAATCTGTTAGAAAATCATTTTATCATTTCAGTTAGGAGAAAACAGCTTAGAGCAGCGGGAGCAAACGCTCATTTCGGTGATGACTAGAATTTGTCTATGCCTTCTTCACACTTCATATGTACACAAACAGATGATAAGCAATGACAAATCATCAGGATGATCGTTGAGGTTTAACAATGTATGTCTTTCAGTGGGTTTTATACCAAGTTTCAGTTTGTGAACGGAGTTTGGCTGCTGAACAGATGAAGGTAAAAGAACTGCATTGACACACTTGTATTTTCAAGCCCTTGTGAAAGATTGGAAAAGACTTAGAATAAAATGTGCATGGACAAGTCTAATCAGAAATCAAAAAGATCTTGAGAAAACCAATGTGCATTTAGCAGTTTCACTAGCTGACAGAAAGGTGGTATAAAAACGTACACATCAGCATCTGATTTAGCAAAGTCTCAACAATATGCACAGTCAGGGCAAAGAATGCCACAACAAATCAACTGTATTATAGTCAACCATAGAAATTATGCTTATTTTTGCAATGTTACAATCTAGAATTGATTCAAAACAAACCATGCCTATCATAAAAGTGGTTTTTAAGATCAGTAAAACCTGAATTGTATGTGGTCACACCGGATATTTGCATTGTTATGGTGCATAAGACGTTACAAAGTGCTCTCATTTGCCTAGTCCCTTTTTTCAGAGATACTGCTGAGATACAGTTAAGTTTCATACCGTTTTGCATACATTGCCAATCTCTTTATGTGGATGGGACAGGTTTTATTCTGTGTGCATTCAAACTATCTGAATATCATCATAATGTACAAGTGAGGTACAACAAAACTGTGTTAAAACAAAATCACACAAAAGGGAATACTAAAGACTTAAATTAAATTATTTAGTACGTGTAAATAAAAGTTGACAAAACCATACTCATTGAAGAATGGGTGTATATAGAACTAAATATAACAATGATATTAGAAAAAACAAAAAAACAAAACAAGTGACGAAGTACAACAATAATGGCCCAAGTTATTTTCTATGACAATTTCAACCACTGATTTTGGAAGATATATATCTCTGTACTGTCCGTTTGTGATTTGTATTCAGGGACAAAAATGACACATTGATCAAGACACAGGCATCAAACTGAGATTTCGTTTGTGTATGTATGTTATGTTTTCGAGAATGAATTGTCAAACAACATCAGCCCTCCAAGTAGAGCTGATGAGTCAAAAAAAAATAATAAATAAACTACAGCATGTTAAGTTGGAGATTGCAGTAACTACACATGATAAAGTAATGGAAAAAGAATAATCATGGTCTGCATTAAGTTTTCAGAAGGCTTCACACTTGAAGGTTATCTATCGATCTATGTATCTCAGTAGTCGCTGTGAGTTGAGCAGCACACTGATTCGGTTTAATGGCTCCAGTGACTCTTACCGATCCCAGACAACCAACCATATGCTACACTGATAAGCACCTTTAACCACTCCAAAACACTGGGTTGGTGTGCAGAATACATCTGCAGTACGTTCGACCTCATAAAATCAGGCCATTCGGTTTGTCAGTTCTTCTTCTGAATATTCCAACCAGCAGAAAACAGAATTCCTTGTGTACATTGTGATATGCTGGATCAGTGTAACATGGGCTCTGAATGGCTTGCACTGGTAAAGCACTGATTGATTTCGTCCATAAAAACCTTTGGGTGTTAACAGAAGATTGCATTTGAACATAATTAGAGACTAAATGCATGTCAAACATCATGTAATAAAAATGAGCAAATGAGTCACTTCTAACAGAAGGCTGTTACTCATTGCTATGCGTGATCTATGCATGTAAAAAAAATAAAAATCAGATGGCCGTTTCCAACCAATCAGCCAGAGTGGAATTACAAAAACACTGTAAATAAACTACATTTCTGTAATGAAGAACCTTCAAGACAACCTCTTCTGTTAATTAGAAAGTAGAAACCATTGCCAAAACCTGCTCAAAGCTTTTGGTACTGGAAACATTAGGTAGAAACAACAACAACGACTAAAAAAATCATGACCACACTTGTTTGTGGCTGCTCACTCTAGCAAGCCAGTCTCTGAATCCAAACGCATCCCGATGCCCAAGCTCTAATGACCATGGTCAAATAACCATTATCGGTTCTGAACGGCCCCTGAGCTACTTCTGGCCATACAGTCTATCGATAGCACATTCAAAGGAAGCAGCTCACCGACCACTGGGTCCAAAATATGAGAATGATAAAAGCAGGCTTCTCGTGACAGTGGGAGACATTTCAGCCCTTAAGGACATCCTGACCCTGTGTTTTGTCTGTAGAGGACACCTGCCCACCCATGTTTCCCTGACACTGGCTCATTCTGTCCTGGAGGCGGAGCGCCGGCTCACTCGTGGACATCCCAAATTTCAGAAAGCAGAGGTGGGAGTTTCTTGTCTTGGAGGCGCAGAGCGAAGACTTGCTCTGAGTGGACGCTGCTCAGTGTGCGTAGGCTGACCAGCTTCATCAGCATCCGGGGAAACATCAGATGATCCTTTGGTGGGGATTAATGAGCAGTAGATGATTAGGAATACATAAGAATAGCATCAAATAAAAATAGCATAGAAATAAAATATAAATATTAGAAAAACTGAGATAAAAAAAACTAAAAGGAAATATAAAAAAAAAAATGACAAGCACGACAAAATCAATAAAACTAAAATTAAAACTGAAAATATAAAAATAACAGCTAATTTAAAATATATTAAATGCTATAATAGTATATAAATAATACTAAAATAAAACTGGTTATAGTCAATTGTTATCCATGATTGGTGCAAAAGTAGAATCATCAGTGCCACCAACTGGATGCAAAAGGACACAACAGGCAAAATATTTAATGTCTTTGTTTTATGACAAAACACTAATATATTTACTATAATCTTACATAGATACACTACCGTTCAGAAATTTGGGGTCAGTCAATTTTTTTTTTTTTAATTATAACATTTATGATGTTATAAAACATTTCCTTTTAAATATAAAATAAATTCTATTCATTAAAAAAATCTTGAAAAAAAATTATCACGGTTTCCACAAAAATATAAAGCAGCAAAGTTTTTCACAATATTATCGTTTTATTGTATTTTTAATCAAATAAATGCAGTCTTGGCAAGCCTTTGTGACTTCTTTCAAAACATTTTAAAAAATCTAACTGACCATAAACGGCATGACTTTAAAATGAACAAACACTATCAAAACACTGATATTCTTTTAGCACTAACTTTTCTTCTTTAAAGGGTTAGTTCACCCAAAACACAAAATTCAACATCAAAATTCTGTCAATAATTACTCACCCTCATGTCGTTTCAAACCCGTAAGACCTTCGTTCATCTTCGGAACACAAATTAAGATATTTTTGATGGAATCTGAGAGCTGTCTGACCCTCCCATAGACAGCAACGTAATTACCACGATCAACGTCCAGAAACGTAGCAAGGACATCGGTAAAATAACCCATGTGACATCAGGGGTTCAACCGTAATATTACGAAGCTACGAGAATAATTTTTGTGCGAAAAAGAAAAAAAAAAAACGACTTTATTCAACAATTCATCTCCTCCGTGTCACCCTAGCGCCATTTTGGAGAATATCCACCACACGGATACGTTTTCTACGTTGTTTGTGCTTTGATCTGAACGAAAACAGCTTATCCATGTGACGCAGCTGACACAGAACAACATACGCTGTTTACGTTCAGTGGACACTCTCCAAAATGGCCCTACAGGGTGACGCGGAGGAGACGAATTGTTGAATAAAGTCGTTTTTTTTTTTTCTTTTGCACACAAAAAGTATTCTCGTAGCTTCGTAATATTACGGTTGAACCCCTGATGTCACATGGATTATTTTACCGATCTCCTTGCTACGTCTCTGGACTTGGGAACATTTCAGTTGCGTTGCTGTCTATGGAGGGTCAGACAGCTCTCAGATTCCATCAGAAATATCTTCATTTGTGTTCCGAAGATGAACGAAGGTCTTACGGGTTTAGAACGACATGAGGGTGAGTAATTAATGACAGAATTTTCATTTTTGGGTGAACTAACCCTTTAAGTGTTATGTTTGGCCTCTAAGGTGAATCATACTCACGTTGGGTCGTTTTATTCGGATGTAAGAGTGGAGAGCGCCCACATATGGCTGCTGTAGTCTTTCCACTAACTCGTGATCCTGCACGTTCGGTCGGTCTGACCCCCACCACACACACACACACACACACACACACACACACACACACACACACACACACACACACAACAAGAATAGCAAGAGTGATTGACACAAATGCAAAAGAATGATGCTGCATTTCATTTTTGTGTGAGAAAGTGCATTGGGAATTACTATAGGATGGATCATTAAAAAGCTCTCAAAATAAACCAGTAGCACACCAGATGCCAATCTCAAATTAGAATCTACTAAATCTAATGGGTTATTAAAAATGGCTTCCCCTTTCAAAACATAAAATTGTATTAAACCCCTTATGACACTCAAACAAAGCTTAATTATTAGAAATCCATAATAGCAAACTGAATACAAATACTCTTCTATAGCAGGAGATTTTGTACTGTTACAAAACTCACTGTACTCATAATTATTTTGCTGTTTTTTTTATTTATTCTCCCCTGAAAATGGGGTGCACTGATATTTCTAAACAGGGATAGGGACAAATAAATGCCTGATAAGACTCACCAGAAGACAACCAATTAGGCCTGTGCGATTAATCGAAATCGTGATTTGAGACGTTGCAATTTCCTAATCGCAAAGCCTGCGATGTGGACGCGATATTACTCTGTTCCAGAGCATATGCATGACTGCCAGCCTTGAGTTGCAATCTTACTTGCCCTGGGCAAGAGTGAGCGCACCTCCGTTCTCCCCAATCAGCACTGCTCTAGCCAACTGCGTAAACACCCCAGGGCTCTATAGTGCGACCATTTCAGTCGCATTTGCGACTGAAAACTACTGCGTGCGACTATAAACATTTTTTTTAGGAGCACCAGTGCGACTGACCCGATCATCATCATACTTGTGATTGCGCTCAGGGGAGCTTCAAATGTTTCTACGTGTTTCTGCAGCGTTGAGTGATGTATCACAGACGTATCTCACGAATCCTTTCATAAGCAAAGTGAGAGATTCATTGTGCAGTGTAGAGAGCTTCGTTGATTATAAATGTGAGATCGCGATGAGCTAAGATGAGTGCCAGCTTTTAATGATTTTTGTTTGTAAATGTGATACTGATTTAATACAATACAATTCAATAAACAAGAAGTTAATATTAAGTGACTTACATTGTCTGACTATAACACTATTGTCTGATTTTGCTCTATTTCGTCGTTGAAAATAGTTTAAAACAAAGTCACAGCTCAGCCGCTGCGCATCTCCATTCAAACACAGCGGTGTCTCGTTTATGAAT
>NW_015540953.1:42898-66450 GCF_001515605.1 Sinocyclocheilus anshuiensis
TAATTCTGTAAAAGTAGTTATACCATTATAATCTTGCCTGCTGAAAAAAAAAAAACAATAGAACCCCTCCAAAAACACAATAAAACATTGAATGGATTTCAGGGTTATAATGGGAATTGTATTAGTTTTAATGTAAACTATAATGGTGTCTATTTGATGGATTCTATTGGTGGGATGTAATCTGGCAGATGGCAACCAATAGAACAACAGTAATTCCTATTGGAATAATGCCCAAAACAAAAAGGAATTTTGTAATGGTTTAATGGAAACTATAAGAATTTCTGTGATGGTTTCTATTGTTTTTTTCAGCAGGGTAACGATACCCATCCTGTGCTCCACATTATTGACAATATTGAGCTAAAGCTTGACTTTGCAAATTTAAAATCGCAAATCAAATCGCAATCGCAATATCTGTCAAAAAAAAACGCAATTTGATATTTTCCCCCAAATCGCACAGCCCTACAACCAATATAATATTGGTGCTTGTGTCAAACTGACCTGCTGAGAAAATGTTGATAGCGATGAGCAAAGCGTACTCTGCCTCATCCAGGTGGAGGTCATTCATGCCTTTTGAAAACTCAAAGATGGGGTTGATGAACTCCAACTGCAGCCCTGCAGACGAGCCAGAGAGGACAGAGATCATTTTAGGGCATGAACAACAAAAACAGGTCTCAAATAAAACCACACATAATATTCATAAGGCTTGAACTAGGTGGAGGACTATATTACCAATATATATATATATTTTTTATTAACGATAAGAATACATTTCACAATATAGCTATTTTCCTGATTTTATTTATCTTTGTTATTAAAAATAAGAATAACGATGCAAATTAGACATACCTGTAAGCCCTAGCTATGACAAATCATATTCTTCTTTATTGTAAGCATTAGGAATGTTTAAAACAAGAACCCATATAAAAATTTCATCCAGTACCTGCTTTGGCAAAATCTTCCTTATTATAACTGAAGTCTTTAAGAAAGGTGATGCTCTCTATCGCTGGGTTATAACGTCTGGAAGTCTCTAGCAGCATGATCTACAGGAGAAAGTACAGTTTAGCAGGTATGTTAAACAAGCAGTACAGGCTCTGCTTAGTTTTTATGAGAAACAACATTTGTCACCAGGTGGCATTTTTTCTAAAGTACTTCGTGTTACAAAATAACAGCAGAAACAAGTCTGCCAAACAACAGTGCTCCATCTGCGCACACAAAAACAGCAACAGAAAATGACCGAAACCAATGTGTGTTAAGGGTCAGTCAAATCTAACCTCTATAGTTGAGGTCTTCAGCAGGGCGATCTGGTCCTCTCGGGTGAGCTCCAGGAAGCCAGGCAGCTGTTTAGCAAAGTCTACAATCTCCTGCACAGACATGATGGCCAGCTCAGTGAAATGAGCAAACCGTTGCTGTCGAACCTCTCGGTTAAGTGGGTCCTGACTCAGTGGCCAAGGCTGAAAAACAACAGATCCTGATGTAAACTTTTAGAATCAATGCATCACAGATTCAGAAAGATTCATGGCACAATGCATAACTGGGTAATTGAAGGATTAAATACAGGTCTTTCTGAGCAAACGCACAACACAAAGGGCAACTGTAGTTGAATAAACGTATTAAATGCTTTACAAAGCAGAGCTACAATAGTAATAGGCCTTTTAGTCCGACTTCACAAAAACCAGACTAGTATGATTTCAGTCAGACAAATCAACAAATTACTGTTTTTGTCTGCTTTAAATCAAATTTGTAAGGCGGCTCACTTAAATGCACTTACAGTGACTTTGGGCCGGTCGAGAAAAGAGCGTTTGTTGCACTGTTTCTGCATGGCCACCAGTTTTTCGATCATCTCCTGCTGTTCAGGAGCCAGAGGGGGCATCTCAGGAACAGGGCTGGGTGCTGCCACTGCAGAGGTACGTGCAGTCTCTTCTTCCTGTTTTTTCATCTTTTTTAGTCGGATCTGCTCTTCTGACAGCACACCTATAAGAGACAATAAAGCTGCTAATAGTTTGATAAGCTAAACAAGCACTACATGATTACAATGTCATATGAACATATCAGAACAGATAAGATAAAAGATTGGATGGCAGCTGTATGGACTGCTTGTGACGTTCATGTTTAATGAAGAACGCCAGACATAGGTGAAAAAAAAAATTACACTGCTGTCCCAAAGTTTTTCATAAAATTAATATGTTGATTCAGTAAGGATGCATAAAGTCACAAAATGTGCTATTTCAAATAAATGCTGTTGTTTTGAACTTTTCATTCATGAAAGAATCCTGAAAAAAAGTATAATGGTTTCTACGAAAATATTTAGCAGCACAACTGTTTTCAACATTGACGATAATTAGAAATGTTTTCTGAGCACCAAATCAGCATATAAGAAGAGATCATGTGACACTGAAGACTGGCGTAAAGGCTGCTGAAAATTCAGCTTTGCCATCACAGGAATAAACTACATTTTAAAATGTTTTAAATAGAAAGCAGTTATTTTATTTTGTAATATTTTACAATATTACTGTCCATTGTATTTCCGATCAAATAAAAGCAGCCTTGGTGAGCATAAGAAACTTCTTTCAAAAACAGCCTAGTGTTGATGTTCAAGTAGTGTCACTCACATTGCTCCAGCATGCCGGCCTCCCTGCACTTGCGCAGACGGCACTGCTGACACTTGCGGCGCATGTACATGTCCATCTCGCAGCGGCCCGAATTTTTGCAGGTGTATTGCGCTCCTTTGATGACGCTGCGTCTGAAGAAACCTTTACAGCCCTCACAGCTCAGCACATTGTAATGAAAGCCAGATGCTTTGTCTCCACATACGCTACACACCTCATTCCCCAACATCTTGGGAGCAGGGCCTTTCTTTCTCTTGACTGGCTGACCCTCTGCACAAACACACAGGACAGAAACACTTCCAAATCCAAAGCTTCATATACAAATAAATCATGAGTTAATACCCGACAACCTTATGAATGAGTGCATTTGTGTTCACTTAACCAGTTAGGCCAGTTCATCCACACATATTCACAGTCAAACTGACACGCATGTTCATACATGAGTAAAAGTCACGTGTCACACGTTATGTAATAGGTAAAGTTCAATTCTGCATTATCTGAATCCTTTTGCATTATAAGCAAGTTCAGAAGTATCCTCCAGTCAATCAGTCTCACCTCGTGCAGGTGTGTCCTCTGTGGGGTACATCTTGATGTCGCTGGGCTCCATGAGCAGCGTGTCGTTCAGCTCATTGTGTGAGGTCCCAAATGAGGCCGTCTGACTGAGAGTCTCCTGTTTCACTTCTGCTGTCGCTGCTGAAGGGCCCTCTTCGCTGGCACAGCACAGAGAGTTCCCTGTACACACATACCAACAACATACAGTTCTATTACAGCTGGGTCAGATTACTAACAAGGCATTCAAAACAACCAACTAGTAATTTAGAAAGGACCACTAGATTTTTTTGTAGATACTTTTAAATATAGTGTTGCATACACGTGCCATGGGTCATGTCCCATGTTGTGCTTTGCATGTTTATTATTATTATTATTTTAAACAGAGAATCCTTAGGACTAGTCATTGACACAAGGTACCAAATATCTTGAAAACCTTGAATAGACGTTTTGCTACATCTCTGGTTCTAATGGATGATTATTACAAATCACACAAACAACAACATGCATAAATATAACACATGACCCACATTTTTATTTATGAATTTGTAATTTTTTTTTTTTTACAAACATCAAAACACCCTAAAAATGGTTTATATGTTTTTAACCACATCTTTATATAAAACATACCTTTACACAAATGGTAGCTTTATTAATCATGCTAAATTTATACTTTAATTTAACTATATAAATCCAACTGTAAACTCCCAGTTTGGACACCAAAATGAAAATTTTGTCATTCTCTCACCCTTATGTCATTCTAAATCTGTACATCTTTTCTGAAGAATATTGGTAACCAAATTGTTTTGGTTACCATTGGGTTCCTTTGTATTCAAAATAATAAATAAATACTTATTTTAGTTTCACAGAATAAACAAAGTCATACAGGTTTGGAACAACCTGAGGGTGAGAAAATGATAGAACTGACCAAACTATCCCTTTAAGCAACACTAATATTCTATCTAATAATTTCTATCAGTTTTGATATTTTGTTATTTAGGCAATAAATTGAAACATTACCTCTCAATAACTAATAACACTTTTCCGACTGCAATTACTTTTAAATAACTGGTGTCAAGGTGATTCTAGTTGGTATATGAAATCAGTTCCTCAAGTTCACAAAACCTTTCATTAAAGGGGTCATATGATGCGATTTCAAGTTTTCCTTTCTCTTTGGAGAGTTACAAGCTCTTGGTGCATAAAGAAGATCTGTAAAGTTGCAAATCCAAAGAGATATTCTTTATAAAGTCAACATATTCTGTTACACCAAATACACAAAATAATGATCTTTAGCATCATATGACCCCTTTAAATATGTTGTAAAGTAAAGCTTGTGTTATTTTTCTTAGGAATAAAAAGCCACTTGGTTTGATATTTTATTATCAAATGCAATGACATTCATATATTTATACGTGTGACTAAAGTGATCAAATGTGTTCTGGCAACTTCTGATTTTTATCCAGTCTCTGTATGTGAACATTTCACATTCTAGTACAAGAAAAACGAGAGTCTTACCATGACCAACATCAGTGATATCAGTCGTAGAAAGGGTGGACATCTTCCACACAGCCACTTGTCATAACGAACCAAGACTGCACCTGCAGAGAACAATAAAAGCCAAAGCTGAAGTCTTAAAAGACTGCCTGATTCCGTTTATAATGTTAAGTCACCAAAACCGCCTCAAACTGATACCATCTTTAAATATATAAATTTCAATATTGAATCAAAACCATCTACAAAGTAGAACAGCAAGCAGCACAGCGTGTTCAGAATGCAATGACACACCTGACACATACAAAGTCAGCACACGTAATATTGGCAGCAGTGTTCTGCCACTCTCACTGCCTGAATGCACGCAATGCTGATCTTCACTGATGACTGCCAGTACAGTTCCTTAAGTAGTCACACTTCTGTATGCAAAGCTCACAAAAACTACACAGTCACCCTTTCACATCATGGGAATTTTTCTTAAGCTAAACTGTGCACAGCAAAAAAATATATATACACAATTGAGAAATATTCATCAAAGTGAATGTATGTTTTTGCCAACTAAGCATGCTGTACGAACTACCTACTTGAGAATAGGAATTGAAAGTGCAAAAAAAAATTGGTCAAGACTGGTCATTCATGGGTGTTGCTTTGAGAGTTTTAAGAACGTTTTAAAAACAGAGAGGGATATCTGATTTGGGGACGGTATTTTGGAAAAAGGTTCAATCACACTAACCGTGGTGTGACAAAAGTCAATGGGCAAAATAATTTGGTAATGTAATGTCATTTTCCTAATAGACTTCCAATGGTTGTTAAATTCCACTAAGTGAATTTCACATTAGTTCAAGTTTTTGACATGTAAAATCACAGCTCTGACCAAACAGCAAGTTACTTTGTCTGCCAGTGACCTCTGTGTGGGCAGTCCACAACCACAGGTCCTGCCTTCTTTGCCTGGGAAATTTTGCCATGCAAGGGTAAATGTGACCACGCCTTAAAAATACAGCAAAATATGCTGTTTCAATTCTACAATTTGACCTTATCAGCTATAAGCAAAAAAAACATGACTCACAAAAATAAAATACTACTTAAGAAAACCAAAAAACAACAACAACAAAAAAAGACTTCTAAGGGTAACTTCTTTTAATATCAATGTCCTTAACTGACAGGCCAAATGTATTCCAGCTCCTCCTAAAAAAATTATATTGATGAAGATATGAAGAAATTCACTAGTATTCACTACTTACTTTAAAATGCACAGTAAACTTTTTTCAGACCAAACACAAACAAATTTTGATTAAATACCCAACTATTCATTAAAATAACTGTACTTATTTTCTAATTCAAACAGAATACCTAACTTCAGTTAAAGCATAACTATTTAGTTTAGTTTTTAACTATTTAGTTAGTTTCTAATTATTTTCTTTCTTTAAAGAGTAGTAAAAGTTATATAGATTTATATTATTGGTCATAACATAAAAAAATATTATCAGCTTAATTGTTGCATGCCAGAATTTCAATATCTGCATATCTTAATGCTGATATATCAAAAAGATCAGTTACAAAATATGAATTAGGCTGTTACACAGCAGGTTTACACACCCTAACATCTGAAAGATAAGCATCTAACTATGGACATAGAACGTGGATTAAACTGAACAAAAAAGTTAAATCCTTTCTGCATACAATAAAAACACCTAAAATGCATTGCTATTTACAGAACAGGTGCCCAGATCTGTTCCTGAAGGGCCACTGTCCTGCAGAGTTTAACTCCAACCCTAATTAAACACACCTGAACCAGCTAATCAAGGTCTTCAGACTAACTAGTAGAAACTTCCAGGCAAGTGTGTTGGAGCTAAACTCGGCAGGACGTTGGCCCTCCAGGAACAGGATTGGACACCCCTGATATAGAGTGAGTTGAAGCAGCAGAATAAGGCCCCGTCCACACAGAGAAGCGTTTAGCTGTATACGCATAACTTTTGTATCGTATAGGCGTTTCGTCCACACGGAATCCGGTGTTTTGGGAGAGTGAAACCGATATTTTTTTAAACCGGGTCCCAGAGTGGATAAATCTGAAAACGCGGCACTTGCGTTTTCATGTGGACAGCGAATCCGTATATTTTCTGAAACGATGACGTCATCAGCCCATGTCACGCCCCTAGTCAGACACCGATACGTCACGTAACAGCAACAAAAACATGAACAAACACTGAACGATTGTCTTTTTATTAACTAACATTAACACAGATTAATAAATGTATTGTTCCATGTTCGTTTGTATACCGCGCGCAAGGTTTATGCGCATAGTCCAAGTCTTCTTCTCCATTTTTAGTGTATCTCTGTGGCAGAATTACAGCGCCACATGCTGGTCTGGCATGTATACTACATCGTTTTGTGTCGGTTTTGTGGTTTCGTGTGGACGCAGATATTTCTTGAGACGAGGGAAAAAAAAAAGATCGGATAGGGAAAGCTCTGGATTCGTGTGGACGTAGCCTGTCAGTTATTGTGAGTGAGAGCTCCACTTACCCCTAGCGTGACGATTTGTTAGTGTCTGCCCATGTTGTTCTCTGCGTCACTAGCAGCACATCATGTTTATCCTCTCCAATAGTCTGGATGCCATCGGAGGAAAACTTCTCTCCTATAATAGACTCTTCTGTGTTGCAGCTTTCTGACTGACAGCAAAACAAAGAGAGAAAAAACAAGAATCTGACTTCTGTTTGGAGGTTGTACAGCTCCAACGCTGAGGTGTTCCAAAGGACTTTATAAAAACAAGAAAGCAAGTGAGAAAACAAGCAACTGGAAAGAATGACAGAAGAGAAGGTGGGTGAGTGAGTAAGAGAGGGAGAGGAGAAAAAAGGAGGGAGAAAAAAAGAAGGCACATGAGAGGTTACTAGCAGTCGTTCAAATGGCTGTGAAATCCCTACAGAGGACTGAGCTCTCGTAAGTGTGTCTCCCAAAGCACATCTTTTACACATCTTGGAATTTAGAAAGATATGGAGTCATTGAAAAGATGCACAAAAAACATCTCCGTGGAAACACTTTGTACAATAAAAAAATAGGCACCACTCAAATGATGACATCCTGTAAAACCTGGATATTATTAATGCATTTACTGAATTAAAAATAAGCAGTAATGGGAGTACCACACTAGACATCATAAAAAGTTTGTGCTTTAACAGTCAGAATAATGTCAACCAGGAGACGACCCCGACATGCGTCATCCCACGGTTACAACCATGCCAGAAACTGCTCAAAGTCCAGGTTATGTCACCAGCAGTACAAAACTTAGGAAATAAAACAAATAAAATTGAAATAGCAACTATAAAACCACAACAAGTCAGAAACTCTTAGCAGCCCCAGATAATAAACAATAAGAAACAGCCATTTCTAATATACAAGCTGTAAAGTAAAATATACTTTGCAGGATTCTAAAGAAACCGATTTTGTTCATAAATAGCATGACAATCAGCACACATTATATCAGCTGTAAGAAATGACAATGGTTCAGTTGTAAAAAGGAGAAAGAATCCTGTCATTGTCTGAATTCCCCTTTGTTCAAGGGTTCAATGAATTGTATAGATCATATTTGAATTAAACACTCATTAAAATCGCATTGAACGTGACCTGAAGTAAACCAATGGAAGGCTTCTTTCAGTGTCCAATGTTCTGCACTTATCAGTGGGCTGTTACCTTTGTCCTGTAAACCAGTATGCTCTACATCTGCCAGATCAAGAGTCAGCACATCTGCTGGCAGATATGATAGCCGGAAAGTGACAATGAACAATTAAAACAAGAATATACTTAATTTCAGAAGAAACAGCCTAGTTAATTCGCTTGTGTTCATTTGCAATGTGTTTATCGCAAAGTGCTGCCTGAAAGATTCAAACCCAGAAATAGGTTAAAGTTAAGACTCAGCTTGTTTTAGGAAGTGGTGTTTTCCAATTCTGTACAAGCTTCCTCTAAATTTGTCATGAGAATTAAGAGGAAGAAATCCTTACTATACATAGAACGCAGATTCATAATGCAAGGCGACAACATACGATTTAGTCTAAAGTACTGTTGGCTTACACCCTCAACATGGAACTACTTTTGCTGTTGATAGGTACAAAAAAGCACAGCGACATATAGAGCAGATGCATGGGCTGGTTTCCACCCTGAAACAGACTATGTCTATCACCAAACTAAAAAGAGGTCTTTTACAGAAAATGGCCACAAAATTCACCCACCATTTCATGAACAGTATAAAATGGTGAGTGAGAGGTAAATTATATATGAATATATGAACAGGGTGTCGCACTTGTGGTATCGTCTTTTAAGGCATGACTTTCTCCACGACTGTAAATAAACAACTTGTCAGACACAAATAACAGAGCTAAAAACTGCTCTTTCACAAACATTCAGACGGCAATGACTGCACACACCAACTCCTGCATTAAAATAACTATTCCTCACAAAGAGGTCTTGAATAAATAATGTCTCATAGTTGAAAACAGGGCTGTGCAATTAATCGCATGCGATTGTCATGCACATCTCGTCAGTAAAGCCGGTTCTGTGATTAGTAGTAAATCTCCATCACCTGCTTTCAGATGGAGCGGCATTTACTACACAGAGCCGTAGTTCACTGACAATTAGGCAATATCGTGTTCATTATCGCAGGCGATTCTATCTGTGATAATGAGCGCGATATTGCCTAATTGTCAGTGAACTACGGCTCTGTGTAGTAAATGCCGCTCCATCTGAAAGCAGGTGATGGAGATTTAGGCCTACTACTAATCACAGAACCGACTTTACTGACGAGATGCGCATGACAATCGCATGCAATTAATCGCATAGCCCTAGTTGAAAATGACTCACATTTAAGCACTCATTGCTGCTAATGTGCCTTTTACAGCGTGACATGTTAAAGGGGCCATATGATGCTGCTAAAAATAACATTATTTTGTGTATTTGGTGTAATGAAATGTTTATGTGGTTTAAGGTTCAAAAAACACATTATTTTCCACATACTGTACATAGGGCTGGACGATATGGCCAAAATTTATATCACGGTATATTTCTTAATTTCGGTCGATACGATATAATTCCGATATCGATATGAACACAAAATTGAAATCGCATCATATGACCCCTTTAAAGGTATAGGGTACAGTATATTAGGTTGTGTGTAATCGTAGACGTGCTGATAAAATTGAGATAATGGCAGATCTTTTCCTCTGCATTGTGATGTACATCTAAATGTAAAGGATTATCGGAAAAAAAAAATGAAGGGTGGAGAATTGGCTCTATCCAAAGGTTGCTGGCTGGATTTTGAGATGCAAACATTGCACTAAAAAATGGAAATATGTGGTGTCTGCAGAACAAAAGTGGGCCTTTCTAAATTTCTGGGTGTTTTCAAACAGGTGGGTGTTAATGAATCATGCAATGAAAATGATGCCCCTTCACCCCTCCCCTAAACACAACCATCACTGTGATGTGAGCAAACTGAGAAGCTGCTCACTACAGAGCCAATGAGTTAAGTTCGAAATCCAGCTACCCCTTGGCCCAACCACATCCTACCCCACCCTAATCCTAACCCTAAACTTACCCTACTACGTCAAGCTCAACCCATTACGTCCAGAGAGGGAGAGCTGGATGTCATTTGGCTCTGCAGTGAGCAAATCAGGTAACACCAAACACCCCCTCCAAACGCCCCTCCATTATGGCCCCACCCACCGGTCTGGTAACTCCCATTACTGTCCTGCAGAGACCAATGGAGGCAGTTGAACACAAGCTTGCAAGGATGGATTTAAACAGACTAAATGATTGGATAAGTCTGGCATACGTCATAGTTCTGGCATACTTCATACACTGTTTTTACATTATTTCTAAAAATCATGCATCAACGTAATTAGTGTCACCAACCAACGCACAGGCTGAAACCCAGCCTGGAATAACATATGAAGCGAAGCGACTGGAATTCCTCTCAAAGCGTTCAGCAATCTCATCGCCACTCCATGTTTTCCATTTCAATTCAATTTAATTAAGCTTTATTAGCATGACAGTGTAACACAATGTTGCCAAAGCATTAACACATATATATAAATAATAAATAGAAAGAAACAATACAAAAAAAAAACCATAGATAATAAATAAAATCTATCTAAATAGATGAAAAGAAAAAGTGAGTCAGTTTAGATTTAACTGTGTTTAACACCTAACATTGTGAATGGCTAACACAAGTTTTGCAGCTAGTGCAGCTGTGTTGTCATCTCCAAGTATGAAGGGTAATATTCTCAGTATCATTTCAAATTTGGGGAGAAATGTTTCCCTCACGTTGTGATATTTAGGACAAATCAGCAGAAAGTGTTTCTCCTCCTCTATTTGCTGTAGATCACAGTGTCTACAGATCCTCTGCTCTTGCTCTGTCCATGTGTGTCTATGTCTTCCTCTCTGTGTTTCCAAATCATGGTTACTTAATCTGTGTTTGGAGAGGATTAGTCTTTCTTTAAATGGTTCAATTATTATTCTTAATATCATTTCCCGCTCCCTGCTCAGAGAGCTGCTGGAAACACCGACGCTCTTCTGCTCGTCGCTGGAGGCAGGAGTCACGCAACTACGTTTCAATTCTCGAGTGAAAACAGATCTACTAAAAACAGTGACACTGCTGTCATCCTAATAACTATCAGTAGATTTGTTAGGTCACTCGATCTGTCAAATTAGAGGACCGGAACGGTTGTATGAACAGCTCACTATAACTCTGTGACTACTCTATCACACGCATTTCTGTGAAGGACTCCCGAGTAAATTAGCCTGCACTTCACCCCAAATACTGTAACTCTAGAATTAGCCTCTAATAAAATAGGACATGATCAACCAGGCAGATTACGACTCATAAAACTGTACTGAAAAGTAGTGTTAGTGGTGATCAGTTAGCCAAAACACCCTGTTAGCCTGGGTTCCTTAAAACAACACTGTTGTAACAAAATAAACAAAAAACAACCCCTGCAACTACCATTTAAACACTGAGAGATTAAATCGGACAACTTTACGTTAAGTGAGTTCGACAGATGTCGTTTGAGCCAGGGTGTTTGCAAGTGTTATATTAAGCACCTAGCACTGACAGACATGTCTCCCATCATGACAGCTAAGTTACATGAGCTAACATATACACCTTATTACACAGACCCCAGTACTGCGTAAACAACGCTCTCGTGACATCACGTGATCAAATGAAAATAACGCTAATTTTCTAGTGATACCTCGCTTTGCTGAAGATGACAAGATCTTTAACCCAGCACGGTGAGCTTTACACTGGCGATGTGAAGAGAGAAACGCCTAGGTAGGCCGTGGAGAGAGAGCGCTCTAAGATGGCTACATACAATCACAGGACTGTCATTGTCTTCTGCCTTCAAAATAAAAGTGCCTTAGTGATGCATTTGAATGATATATTTGACGGGATAATCGCTATAAATATGTCTAATAACCAAGGGAGTAACTTTGGTTTGAGAAGTGGGGGGACACAAAATGGGGGGAAATGTTTTCGATTTGAATCCCATTTACTGCATGTACATACATTTAGGAACTATGGTGTTACAAAATCCAGGAAATAATTAAGTTGATTAATGATCAATTCTGCCAAAAAGAATAGTAGGCTACTAAACTATGTATAAGAAAAAGATGTCTTACTTTCTTTATTGTTTAATAGGGGAAAGACTTGAGAGAATCATTTTATAAAGTCGGAAATGTTCACCATTAATGTTTTGAATAATGTTTAAATAATGTGAGACTCAATTTCCACTGTTAAACAAACTTTTATTTCAAACTAACCGCTGTAACGTTACCTGAAAATATAAAATAAATCACTTGTTGCACAGGACAGAATATTCTACATCAGTGGTTCCCAGTCTTTTTAGAGTGGAGTACCCCCTGAGGCATTTCTGCTTAGGCCTACCCCCTCTCTTCCACTTTGACTGCACCTTTTCCATTAAAGTGATAAAGGGATGTTTCCTTCCTTTGGGTTCCTGCTCATATAGGGGTGGAAGGAAATGAGATTGTAGATATTCTGGCAAGAGGAGCAATAAAGCATGAAACAGTTGATATACAAACACCGTTATGTAGAACAGAAATCAAAACCATCATTAAGGGACATACAAGCAAAATATGGCAATAATACTGGGACATAACTGATACTGGACGACACCTGTATAACATACAAAAACAAGTAGGCTTCAATAGTATTAGGCAGAGCAGGAATCCAAAGGAAGGAAAGATAATTACACGTCTTAGAATAGGTCATGCTGGTTTGAACTTTACATTACAGAGAATAGGAAAACACCCCACTGGTCTTTGCAACCACTGCAACACACAAGAGACAGTAAAACATATTTTATTAGATTGTAAAAGGTATGAGGAAAGAAGGGCGTTAGAAACACAAGTTGGAAAACAAAACATGACAGTGGGAAATCTGCTAGGAAAAACAATGTCTAGGGAAATACATAGTCTCCTAATGAATTATTTGAAAAATACTGGGATAAGTGAAAGAATTTGATGGAGATATATAGGGGGGAAGGAGAAGGTATGTATGTGTATATATCTATATATGTATACAGTTTTTGTATGTACAGGTACTGTATATTATGTGCAAATTTGAGGTGTAGACTGAGTATGAGTGTTAGATAAATAAGTGTATGAGTGAATAAATAGTGTGTGTTCCACAGTTATTGTTAAGTGTTCATGAGATGGATGGCCTGAGGGAAGAAACTGTTCCTGTGTCTGGTCGTTCTGGTGCTCAGTGCTCTGTAGCGTCGACCAGATGGCAACAGTTCAAAGAGGGAGTGTGCTGGATGTGAGGGGTCCAGAGTGATTCTGCCAGCCCTTTTGCTCACTCTGGATAAGTACAGTTCTTGGAGAGAAGGGAGGGTTGTACCAATGATTCGTGAAGGGACTTCGCACAGCTCCAGTGATCTGTTGAAGATCTGGTCTTCTGGATCTAAAGAGAGGTGTGACTTGGCCCCTTTGGGCTTGTTGAAGACCAGTCTAACTTCTGCGTTCTGAATCATTTGTAATAGGTTTCATTGCACATGACGGAAGTCCAGCCAGAAGAGCATTGCAGTAGTCTAGCCTAGAAATGACAAGGGCCTGGACAAGAAGTTGTGCAGCATGCTCCATTAGGAAAGTGTTGTTTTAAACTAAACATGACTGTCTTTAACATTTTGTAGCTGATTGAGCGGAGTCCCACAGCCCTTCCTCGCTCAGCAGTTTACCTCTGCATCATCACCTTTGTCATGGGAGCTAGCATACACCTGGTAGGAGACTCTATTAACCATCGTCTCATCCTCAGTGGATACCAGCTTCACCTTTCTGTCAGAGAAAACCCCATTATCAAAGATCTGAAGCCTGCCTCACTGGTACAGTAGATAAATGTACAGATCAACCAAATTATTTGCTCTTTTGGAAAAGTTTTTTTTTTTTCATGATAATGGTAACATATCCTTTATGTGGTTTCCAGATTGATTCCTTTGAGCTTCTGTATTACTATGATGAGCACTTGGGGCATTCCATGTGGTAAGTATACTTTCCATACTCATATTTCATCTGTAATTGTGCTATAAGTTACAAGTTTACATTACAATTTATGTGTGTAAAACACCCCACTCTGTTAACATTATAGGTATGTCCCTTTCTTTCTTATCCTCTTCTTATATTTCACTGGCTGCTTTACACAAGTTAAAGATGAGAAGATGCCTTACTCAGGCTGGCTGCTACTTGGCCCCAGTGCTGTGTACTATTGGTAAGTGAATTATTAATTCAAATTGAAACAACCATTTTACTTCTGTTAAAGGGGTCATATGATGCGATTTAAATTTTTCCTTTCTCTTTGGCGTGTTACCAGCTCTTGGTGCATAAAGAAGATCTGTAAAGTTGCAAAGACTAAAGTCTCAAATCCAAAGAGATATTTTTTATAAAAGTTAAGAGTCAATCACGCCTACCTAAAGGAGGACTGTTTCCTGATCCTGGGCGAGTAGACTACAATGCCAGCTGTTCTGACTCACAGACTCTAAGTAAGTTTTTTTTTTTTTTATATTTAAAGAATTTGCCACTGACGATTCAAACGCGAGTTTTGAGCAGTGTAGAGTAGCACTTGTTTGTCATTTCTCCGATCACAAATGCAGACATAGTTTTATGTTTACGCGGCGCGATGCAACGCAACACGTAAAAAGACGGTATAAGTCATTATAATCCGTAATTATGTCCCCACGGGATGCAACAAATGCCTCGTTTATAATGGGTTTTAATGTTTTTGTCTCGTCGCTCCGGCCGGACACGGCATCAACAGTATGGTGAGGGGCGTAACATTTCCGTCACACGCTTGAGGTATTTGGCCAATCACAACGCACTGGATAGCTGGCCAATCAGAGCACACCTCGCTTTTCAGACCGATGAGCTTTGTAAAAATCGATGCGTTTCAGAAAGGCGGGGCATAGAGGAGAAACAATAATGTACAGTATGTGGAAAATAATGTGTTTTTTGAACCTTAAACCGCATAAACACATTTCATTACACCAAATACACAAAATAATGTTCTTTTTAGCAACGTCATATGACCCCTTTAAGTAATTTCAAGTGAAACAGGATATTTAATGAAACATGAATGTGTTTTATTTTCTGCAGGTATCTGATTACTGAGGGGCAGATCTTTGTCCTGTATGTCTTCACCTTTTTTGCCATGGTTGCCACTGTGATGTGCCAGAGGTGGATGGGCTTTGTGTTAGACAGCAATGGCCGTTTCCTTTTCTATAACTTCATCATTACTCTGGGATTAGTTCTGGTATGGGTCGCATATCTGTGGAATGATAACGTTTTGCGCAAAAAGTATCCCGGTATCATCTATGTCCCAGAGCCTTGGTCCTTCTATACCTTACACATCAAAGGCAGTTAAATACTAACAGCAAATCTGAACTAAACTTCATTGACATTTCTGCAGTATAATGCTTTGACCAAGTTTAATGGCACTTTGAGTGAAACTGAGAAGATTTACTTAAGTTCCAGTGTTACTTAAATGGATTGTTCATCCAAAAATGAAAATTCTGTCATTTCAAAACCCTCAAGGTATTCCAAACCTGTATGAGTTTCTTGTTGACCACAAAAGAAGATGTTTTGAGGAATGTTGGTAACCAAACAGTTGACAGTAGCCATACTGGTTACCAACATTCTCAAAATGCCTTCTTTTGTGTTCAACAGAAGAAAACATCAGGTTTGGAGCAACTTGAGTATGAGTAAATTTGTTGAGTATGAGACAGTTTTCATTTTTGGGTGAACTATCCCTTTAAGGAGTTGGATCTAGCCTAGGTTTGAATCTTCACAAGGCAAACTATTCAATGACATGTTTGTAATTTTGGTGTACTGAATAATAAAGTCATTTATTTATTGTGGCTTACAGTAAAAATGTTGCTTTTATGTCCTTGTTTTATCCGAATAAAGTTTGTACTCCCTATATATGTTATGAGTCACTGAGTGTGGTCATGAGCTGCACCTACTGTAGCAGACAGTATAATGTGACAGTTGGAATCCTATATCAATGTTCCTATGACAACGAGGCTATCAATTCCATCAACACTGCAGTGGACTTTAGTTCCTACAGGTAATCCAGAGGGAGTGACTCTTTCCCTGACCAGCCGAAACGCGTGTAGACATGGTGAGTTTGATTTTCTTTTTCTATTCTAAATTGTATTTTTCATTGATTCACGGTACATTTTTTCAACTAAGCTGTTTTTTTTAAACTCTTTTCAGGCAAAATTCTTATCACAAACTCAGATTGATGGTAAGCCGTGATACACAGAAGTAATGTGTGTGTGTGTGTGTGTGTGTGTGTGTGTGTGTGTGCTTTACGATCCATGAATATAGTAAAACAAAATAATTGTTCTTTTAAAAAAAATAAATGACAGAAAATTTGTGGCATTGGCTTATACTGTAGTTTCCTTGTTCTCATGCAGAGTTCAAAGAATGTTTCTCGCTTTATGACAAGAAGCGAAAGGGGAAGATTGAAGCCAAAGACCTTATTACAGTCATGCGCTGTCTGGGTACAAGTCCCACATATAATGAAGTGGACCGACATCTGCAAATCCACAAAATAGGTAACAATCTCTTGATTAACACATTACATTTAATGTGAATGTGTCTTCCTTGTCTGATGCTCCATAGCTTCCTTGTGTCACCTGTGGCTAACAGCGATATACAATTGGACTAGTGGTCTCATTATGCTGATGAAAACCTGATGGGGGAAAAAAAAAACTTCATATAGTAATGGTATTTGATTTGATTTTTATGGACAGTGTAAGAGCGTGTTGAGGCACTGGTATCAGTCATAATCTGAAGAAAAATGCTCAGTAGTAAATCTTGAATTCTTTGCTTTCTTTAATGTTAGGAGTTCATAAATCTTTTACTGTATCCTCACCACAGATAAGACAGGGGAGTTGGATTTTTCTACATTTCTAACCATGATGCACAGACAGATGCAGCAGGAAGATCCTAAGACTGAAATTCTGGAGGCTATGCGCATGACGGATAAACACAAGAAGGGCTGCATTCTGGCCTCTGAGCTACGGGCCAAACTCACAGGCTTGGGAGAAAAGCTCACTGATAAAGAAGGCATAAATCATTTATCTTCTCAGTTTACATTGTTTTCATCAAAGCTAATCAAATTAAATGTAAAAAAAAAAAAAAAGTTGTTTAAGTGTTATTTAACTGTGAATTATTTTTCAGTGGATGAGCTTTTTAAAGAGGCTAATGTTGGACGTGATGGACTTGTTTACTATGAGGAGTTCACCAGAATGGTCACACTTCCTACAGTTGACTACTAGTAAAGAAGAGCCGGTTGGCCCCTTACCCTGAATATTGCAATTATTTTACTAGCAAGAATGAGATATTTTTGTTCTGTGTATACATTTTATATAAAATAACAGCTGATTAAATTACAATAAAGACCACATATTTTGATATACAGCTTGATTCAAGTGTTCACCACTAGATGGCAATCATGAAGTAATCTGAATAAATGTGGCAGTGTTGATAAACACTTAGTCTGTCATGATATTCAGAATGTTATTTAATGAAGTTTGAAGATAGTTAAACAATGAATGAAATGTAAGCTGTTTGTTGTACACATTCATCTTTTTTTACTCTATTTACAAAATACAAAACTGAAACCTATGAGACTCCATCCTTTCCCCAATCCAGAGCTTTCATGAACTCCGCTTCAGTGAAGGACAACAGCTTGGCCGCTTCAAAATGCATCTTTTAAAATAAAGCCATAAACATAAAATGTTTTTCAAAAGTGCAATTAGTGAGGCATCATATTACTGTAATTGGAAATGACAGATTCAAGTAATTGTGAAGAAACTGATTTCTTACCTTCTGTCGCTTTAAAATATCTATTAGCTTAAGTTGCTTTTTAAAACCCACAATGAGCTCAGCCTTTTGTCGTTCCAGTTTTCTGTTCTCGGCTTGTAATGTTTCAATCTTTTGTTGCTCCTGACTGGTTAAATCCTTAGGTCGGATACAAAAACAGAAGAGAAACGTGAAATGAACAAAAAAAGTTAAATCTAAATCTGAAACAATTCTGGAGTGTGCAAAAAGTTTTATTGCACAAAAAAACTTCGCTTGGTTTATTTCATGCTGGTTTATTTGAGATGACTTTACCTTACTGCTCTGTTTGAGTTTGTTGAGTTGTGTTTTAGTCCTCTCAACCTCCTCCAGAGCTCTATTCAACCGCACCTCTGTTGCACTGTGGGTACTGGCTGCCTGCTTGTGGGTCCTCTTCATGCTTTCCAACTCCTAGAGTGTATAGACAGGAAAAAACATATTATGCAGATTGTGTTTTCAGATGCAGATGTTCCAATTCAATATTTTGCTGTTTGTTCAAAAAGTTGAATCTTTAAAGCAGCAATAAATGCTTTTAACCTAAAACTACCCAAACATGAGATACTTTTAATAAGTCTAAAGTGAGATGACCGTGAATATTTTTTTTCCACAAATATCCCATTCTGATATGATTTTTTTATCTGATACTACTGTTGTTCTCTATCCTTATTCAGTTTCCATGTCCCTATCATAAGGGGAAGGGAGAGTTCCAAAGATATCTGTCCCAGAAGCCCAAGTGCAGTGTGCTCTGGTCTCTGAGCAGCTGTAGCGTAGTCTCACTTTACACACAGAGGACTAATCAGGTTAAAGGGCCCATGCCAAGAATTCCACGGCTCTGGATCCTGGCACAGCTCTAATTAACAGGAATTATGGTATAAATATACACTATGCATTTCCTGTAGGAAATGAGTAGAGGTTTATGATCAAAGGAACATTTTTTGTTCAGATCAGTAACACTTGTCCTGTCATAAGGTCACTTTTTTCAGTGGATTGTGAGACAAACTTTGAATAACATTTTGCCAACAGTTTAAGTACCTTTTGCAGTGCTGCCACTTGCTGTTGCAGACCTTCACATTTCCGACTTGATTCTTCAGCTAAAGCTCTTTGCTTCTCAACTTGAGTCTGTTGGACATTTGTAGTCCTCTGCAATCTTGCCTTTTCCTCTTCCAAGTCCTTCAGTTTACTGCTTAAAGTACTGTTTTCATCATCCTTCAAGACACGCAAAAGACATTTTGAGCAAGAGTGACTTGAACTGACTGAATAGATTAACTAACCTTGAACACATCTCAAACTTCTTACCTTCTTGTTGCATTCATATGCGAGTCTGTTCAATTCTTCCTGCATTACTCGAAGTTTAGCCTTCAAAAATCTGATTTGAGCTTCTGTAATTATACAAAATAAATGTATAAGCAATAATGCAAATAGTATACCAGCGCAGCAGATTCAATTTTTCAATGTATTTGTCCTTTTTAACCCACCTGCACCCATCTCATCTCCAGCACTGGGCATGATGTCATCCTGCAAGTGTTCCTCAGTGAGATCATCACTAACTTTGCCCTCAATTATGCTGATTGTTTTAGCAAGTGAGAAATCCCCAAAGTCTTCAGGAATAGCAACGTCATCGACCACAGTCTGTGGTGCTTTTCTATAATTGGAAGAAACTGTTGATGCTACCCAAACATCTTCATCGCAAATATATAAACATAACAAATAAAGGCCAAAATTCATTAGATTTGATCACACCTTACATAAATGTGACCCTAGACCACAAAACCAGTCTTGTGTCAATTTTTAGAAATTGAGATTTATACATCATCTGAAAGTTGAATTAATAAGTTTTCCATTGATGTATGGTTTGTTAGGGTAGGACAATATTTGGCCGAGATACAACTATTTGAATATCTGGAATCTGAGGGTGCAAAAAAATCAAAATACTGAGAAAATCGCCTTTAAAGTTGTCCAAATGAAGTTCTTAGCAATGCTTATTACTAATCAAAAATTAAGTTTTCATATATTTACGGTAGGAAATTTACAAAATATCTTCATGGAACATGATCTTTACTTAATATCCTAATGATTTTTGGCATAAAAGAAAAATCGATAATTTTGACCCATACAATGTTTTTTTGGCTATTGCTACAAATATACCCCAATGACTTAAGACTGGTTTTGTGGCCCAGGGTCACAAATTAGTTTATTATTATTATTATTTTATGTACACATTTCTTTGAATACAAGTTTTGAGAATACACTTACTGGGGATTCTTTCTATTTCCCGATCCTGGCTTGTTTGGCTTTGAAGATTTTGCAGAGTAGTTCTTGTTTCTCATGATCTACATAACACAGCAGAAATGTTTCTGTAACTAATGGGGTATTGTACTTAATACACATTTCCACTGATTCATATTATATTTGTTTGAGTTGTACCATTGTAGGGGGCTGCTTAGACGTGGATTCTCTTTTTGTATCTGCCTTCCTTTTAAGACAGACAAAGTGTTATGCTGGCAGACAGCAAAATATGTTGCTAATGCTTATGTTAAACAGTGTGAGGACCATTACCTAGAAACGTCAAGATCACAGTCAGTATCAATGGAGATGTGGGAGGAGATTGGTTTGGAGAGCACCTCATTTTGATCCCTCTGAAAAAATATTAGCATCTGGGTTTGTTGCAACATCACACATATCACATTCTATAATCTATACAAATAAAAGTTAGATTAAAAACACAGCCCGTGTTCTCTCAAATGTTTCTTATCAGAATCTAATGTGTTGTTTTTCTAGTCTTACCATAACTTTCTCTGCTTCCCTAACAAGTTCTGCTGTTTTTGCTTCTAGCTCTGCATTGAGACGCCTGAGGAGCATCAGAATTGCAAGAAGTTAGATATTAAACATACTGCCATGTGATCTTCCATCCTAAATTCTTTATAGCACCTGTTATGCAGTCAGTAGATATAAGCTAAATACAAAGCAGCGTAGATAAACTAATGTGCATTTAATTAATAAATCCATAAATACTTGTATTCTTCTTCTTTGGCTAGGAGGTCCATGTGTGGTGGTTTCTTTGAAGGAGCGGAGGAAGACCTGCTCTGAGGTCTGGCTCTTGAAGGCCTTTCTGAGTAAGACGTTTGAGGCTTTTTTAACTGATTGGAAAGAAAGTACAAGTATTATAGCCGTTATTAATCCTTCTCTGTCCTCGAAATTACTTTCCCGTTTCTTACGCAGTTTGATCATTTAAGACAGCTATTGCTCTGTTAGGGATATTCAATTTTATGTCTGATTCAGAACGAGCAACGAAATAACTCTCTATATTGAGATTTCACGAAAATTATTTGATTTAACACACAACAGAGTACGTTAGGCGAAATTGTAATTAATACGGTATAACTTGAAAAGACTTACAGCAGGTAGCGCGGGTCTGGGTGTGCTGTCTGCCATGTTTGTTTGTTAGTGGGGAGACGCCGTTGCTGAGCAACAAGGACACTTTCCTGTCAGATGCAGTTCAGTGAGGCGATTGTACCAAAGACTATAGAATACTGATTGTACGCATAGATATGTATGATTGTACGTATACACACTTGATTCTTTTAATTCCCGAATTTTTTAATGTATTTAATTTTTTTAAAATATATATTTTAATATATATAAATAAAAATAAAACAAGTCAAAAGAGCAGAAAAATAATAGAGAATGCAAGTGTTATAGGATCTTTTGTATAATAAAATAGAATCAGGAATCAGGGTCAAGTGTTTTTTATAAATAAAAAGAAAACAAATCGTTCAAATAGAATTAGAATAGAGTGCTAGAGTTAGAAGGGCAAATGAAGGATAATATTATTTTATTATTTTCATTAATTCTTAATTAATTTACGTTAAAGTAAATCAAAGGTCAAATCAGTATGTTGTGTATTTCAGACCATTCATTATTTTTTAATATTAACTCTAAAATATATCAAGGGCATTCCAGCACAACCTCCAAGATGAACACTAAACGTAACTGATAAAAAAAAAAAAACACTAAGAACTTAATATGGTGGGAATCTTGTAAAACAATGAGAAGGATATTATCAATTCTTACTGACAGCCAGTTATGCTTCAGACATGAGTGACTGATTATACTCCGTGTGGGTTTCCGCTGCTGCGCAGTGCGCATGCGCGGTCCCAGCAGCATCAGTTCCCCAGCGGTGAGTGGTCGCCAGAGCGAGACGAGAGGAGGTAGTGTCTGACTCTGTCTGAACCTGCAGCAGCTCCAAGTGTCTCCCTGCTCCTGATGCACGCGCGGGGCTAGTGACCTCAACTGCAACCCATGAATTACCAACGTGATCTATTAGAGTCGAGTCCGATTTGTCCGTGAAGTCAACATGCGGTGATCGTGATGTACTATTTACGGAGGAAAGCTGCATTCTCCCGGTTCAGGTTAAGGCCTACTTGTTAGATCCCCATCCTCGTCTCAACAGAGTCGCATCGTGATGGCTGATGACCAGCAGCAGTCTGGAGCTGGAGTAGTACCTTTACCTTCCGCGGTTCAAGGAATGCAAGGGGCTGAGGCGAATGCGTTGCAGCTAAAAATAAAGAACTCTATCTGGTAAGCGCTGTGCGAAATATTGCCCAGGAACGTTAAGTGAGTGCTGCTGGATATGTGTGGGTTAATGGAATTGAAGGCTCTCCATCCTAATTAGCTCTATTCTAGATGGTCCTTCGTTTCCACTTGACAGTGTGTCACGATTAGAGTAACTCTCTGTATTCAACTAATTTCACAGTTTCTTTCATTATTATAACAACGATAAGTCAACTTATTAAAGTTGTTTGCTTTGGACACCGACATTTTGGGCTGACCAGATTATGCATGTGTGAGGTGGGTAACTCGCCCTGACTGTCATGAACAGTGTAGTCGTTGTGTATAGAGCTGTTTTTGTCTTCTTATGAAAGTGTACAGAAAGTGAAATGTCTGTGTCTGTGCGAAAGATTTCCCGCGACCACGCGTTCGCAACAGATTTAGTGGGCGCGCGCTTTAGGTGGTAAACAACTCGCGTGCTGCAGCCGAGTACAGCGTTTAAACGGCCAGTGTGCAAAGGCATGCTTTCCTAAGACACCACTGCATCTCACAGACCTATGCTGCTCTTCTTCATCTTTTAGTTTGTTTTGCGGTTATCCAAATCGTGTTTTAATTCACCGGGTAAGCGCTTAGTTAGTGCTATTAATGATGAAGACGTCGTGAAGCATGCAACCATGGCTCATGATGTTTATAGCGTAGCAGCGCATGCGTTAAACATGCATTTGTATATTGTGAAGACAATGTATAGCTTCTGTGTGCATGGTCACTCAAGCCTTGTCTTGGGTCAGTAGGTTTACCTGGAATTGATTATTGTTGGTGCACATTGCTTTTGGCAGCGAAAATAAAAAAACGCTGACACGATTATTTTGCAGCCTCCACCCCCCTTGTTTTTGCATGTTGAGACATGCTCTCAACGACATGCATCTGTATCAGCGGCTGTACCGTACTTCCAGTATGGGACGT
>NW_015540953.1:66527-69030 GCF_001515605.1 Sinocyclocheilus anshuiensis
ACATACGTGCAGAGTTGCATACATATTTGGCAGCATTTATTATTGGTGTTTCTGCTGAGCATTTGTAATTATGAAGGCCCAGTTGATTTCAGCATACATAAGAAATTTGTATTCAAAACTTCAGTTTCACAGGGCTTCCAAGGTCGCCGAAAAAATGGAAATATTAGTGAAAATTAAAATATTTTGAAATGTTTCGCAAGCTACAAAGTACTGTATGTGTCCTTATCCAGTTCTTATAAGGAACTAGAAAAAGATTATGCAAATTAATTTGTAAAAAGATGTAGGAACCCTTTATGTAGCATATTCCTCATTACTGTGTTGTTTATTGAATTATCCATAAATCAGTTCATACAGCTAATCAGTGGAGTGATGAAACCATGCTGACATTTTGACCTTAAATGTAATTTCCTGGGAAGCTTTAAGTAGACTGTTTTAGGAGGACAAATAAATAACAATTAATCCAATCATTAAGTAACAGTGTTTACTTTTTGAATGCAGTTTTGTCTCGATATAGCTGCTCTTAATGGGCTAGAGTAGACTGTTCAGTGGTACTATTGGAATAGATTCTTGTATACAAAATTGATAGTTATTTTACCAGTTAATTTCAGTTAACCAAAACCCACACAAAATATGTTACAATATCAGTTTTATTTCCAGGTCCTGGCCTTTACAGATAATCCATTTCACTCTAGGTTAGCTTTTTAGCAGTAAAATAATTATTTTACTGTGATCTGTATAACAGTGTATTTGATAATTACCGGTTTACTTTTCTAATCACAACATTGGCATACCAATACCAATTTTTTTTTTACATGTTGTGATTGTTATTATTGATTTAAGTTGTTGTATTTCTCTCCGTTGTGAATTTGACTGAAGTCTGGAATTTTAACTTGGAAGTTGTGCATCATTCACACTCAAATTCTGCTGTTTATTATAGTTCTAAGTACTGTTGAATGGATTGACCATTTGAGCAGACACGCATATGATGAGTGGACTGTCTCAGCCTGTGCTCCTTGCCCTTCACTCTGAGAAGAGCTCTAAAGGTTAGGTCTTTCGATGTGATAGCTGATACCCCCCATCTGCATTTGGCATGCTGGTTGGCACATGGGACGGTTTCTGTGGAAAAGAACCGGGTATTTGGCACTGGTGCTGGCAAACCTTGTGGAAAAGAGATCGTGATTTGCCAATAGTAAAGTTTGTCACTAATGGGAATATCGTGTAGTTTATACATTGATGTTGGAGATAGGGATGAACGATAGTGGATTTTTTGCCGATATGCCGATATTTTCAACTCAATTTGGCCGATACCGATATATTTCCTTTTGTTTGGAAACAACACAAAGTCTCTCCTGTGCAGAAATTATAAGCAAATATTTTTAATTTTGAAGTTAGTTTTTAACAAGAACTTATTTGTTAGAATTAAATAAACAATAATGAAGTTTTTTTGACAGTATATTGAAGCTTTGAAACTAACTATAAATAAACTATATATCAATCGCTGCATTTTTTCCCCAGAAAGATGCAGTGTTAACCCTAACATTTTATTTTAAGATTTAACATTTGTCGATGGTCTAAAGCAAAAGAGTTGTAAAAATTCTGAAAATCTTTTAGAGCTTATGATTTGTTTAAAAAATAAAACATATTACACATTAATGAATAAATCAGTATATATTAGGGTTGTGACGGTGAGGAAATTTTCCCACCGGTTAATCGACGTGTGACAATACCGGTATCACCGTTGGGGTGGGGTGGGGGGGTTTGTGTTCGTTCGTTTGAGTTTCCCTCTTTTCTTCGCTTTCAAATGGCTTGTAAAAGTGCCGTGCGCATTTTACTTTCACTTTCAAATTAGCGACAATTGAATTGCCGCAATTCGGCATTAAGCAATTGTTCGTTTGAGTTTTCCCTCTTTTCCTTGGATTTCTTGGCCATGAATGTGGACTGAATATTAAACAAGCTAGTAATGATAACATAATGTGCACCATACTGATTTGTACAGAGGCTTCGTAGATTTGCACTTAACAAGCCTAAACAGACAGTGAATTGGCGATAATACCGCATAACAGCGGTATTCGTAATGAGCCACTCAAAATTTCCGCAAGGGAAATTCCCTCACCGCGACAGCCCTACGTGCGCGTTTTACTTTCACTTTCAAATTAGCGGCAATTCAGCGTTGTCTAATTGACCTAGGCTAAATGATTTTTGTTACTATAAAAAAATCAAAACGACGGTGGGGGGCGGTGCCACGGTAGGCAAATGACGTAACCGGTGTTGCGGCTTAACACCGGTATAACCGAAAACACCGTCTATAGTAGCAAGCCTAGTATATATACAATTACGTAATTTACAAGTGTCATGTTTTTTTTTTTTTCATGTAAGCTATAGCTTCTGACCTTAAATCAAAACATACTCATTATTTTATGACATCAATTACTGCTTTATTTAATCAGCAACACAGAAACACAGTCTAAATGTTATTTGTGTAGGCTATTTTAATTAGGGATGC
>NW_015540953.1:69186-70560 GCF_001515605.1 Sinocyclocheilus anshuiensis
TTTTTTTTTCACCATTGCATAAATTAAATAGCCAAAATGTGCTTTTTACTGTTTTGTCCTGCTTTTCAAAAAAAATCTATTACAAAACAACAATTTAAAAATATTTATACCAACAAAGCACAATTTAACTTAAAAATAATAAGTTAGTAAAATAATATTTTTTGGCCATTTTTGAGACTTGAATCAGGCATGTATTTTTTACTGTACAAATAAAGGCAGCCTTGCTGAGCAGAAGAGAATTCTTTTAAAACATTAGAATATATTACAGATCCCAATTTGAACACTATGTGTGAATGTTATAATAAATGTATTAATAGAGCTGTTGTAGGGTAATTATTATTATCATTATTATTGTCTTTTTTATTTTATTCTACAGAACAACAGTACAATTATAATACTATCATTTATGAATGTTGATGGAGTTGTTGCTTTTTCTCGGCTTTTATTTTGGCAGAAACCCACAGGAAGATCTCAGTGCTTCTTTTTGTTGACAACAGCATGCAGATTTATAAATGATTCTCATTACGAATTTGGGAAGATGTTTGTCGCACGTACTCGCGCTTTGGACTTTGAACCCTGGCGCCGTGAGCTCATGCAGTGCTGTCAGAATACAGGCAATTCGTGCGTGCATTAGAAAATATAACATTCTGCAGTTTACGTACTATTCGTTTGAGGCTATTTCGTGATTTCAATCATCATACAGTAGCCTAACCACCAGCATCAGCCATCTCTTCTCATCGGAGACATGTGATGCAGCACTAAACAGTCTCTCGCTGTCGGTGCTTCGTGCTTGTAATGATTGCGTCTTTCTCTGATAGATTTAATACTTTCACGCTGCCGACATGTTTGCTGCATTAGTGCGTGCCTCATTAGTGCATGCCTCTATTTGATCGCGTCACGTCATTCTTCAGTACATATTATTCGGCCTTTTCGCTTATTTAACTTTGGTTAAAATTTCTCAATGGTAGTGTAAAAAACACCCTTTTTACCCTGTCAAAATCAGCTCTGTTTTCAGCAAGCTGTTTTAGTCCATGTTGCTTTAAATGCTAATGAGCTCTGCTATCCCCGCCCCTCTCTTCTGTGGGGTGACGCGCAGCTCTCTGAGAGACTGTAAACTTTAGCCGCATTCATCGTGAAACTTGCTAACTAGCACGTTATTAGCAAAGGCAATTTTCAGAATTCATTAAAAAACTTATACTCAATTCTTCTGGAGGTGAAGCTGGATCACGAATGATTTGCGTGAACAGACGCATTTAGGCAGATCGGGGAACGCATTCCCTTCAAAAACAAATGTACTCCACTGCGTCTTCAGCGGCTCAGATGTCGGGAGTAAATGACGACTGCTATGTTCATTATTACATCCAACAACAAAAC
>NW_015540953.1:74814-76403 GCF_001515605.1 Sinocyclocheilus anshuiensis
TTTTAAAACATTAGAATATATTACAGATCCCAATTTGAACACTATGTGTGAATGTTATAATAAATGTATTAATAGAGCTGTTGTAGGGTAATTATTATTATCATTATTATTGTCTTTTTTATTTTATTCTACAGAACAACAGTACAATTATAATACTATCATTTATGAATGTTGATGGAGTTGTTGCTTTTTCTCGGCTTTTATTTTGGCAGAAACCCACAGGAAGATCTCAGTGCTTCTTTTTGTTGACAACAGCATGCAGATTTATAAATGATTCTCATTACGAATTTGGGAATATGTTTGCCGCACGTATCACATTGTCACATGCCTTTAAAAAAATTCACAAAAATGTTACCGAGCAACTGACGAGTAACAGTTTTAGCGCAGATTTTCCTCGCGCTTTGGACTTTGAACCCTGGCGCCGTGAGCTCATGCAGTGCTGTCAGAATACAGGCAATTCGTGCGTGCATTAGAAAATATAACATTCTGCAGTTTACGTACTATTCGTTTGAGGCTATTTCGTGATTTCAATCATCATACAGTAGCCTAACCACCAGCATCAGCCACCTCTTCTTCTCATCGGAGACATGTGATGTAGCACTAAACAGTCCCTCGCGGTCGGTACTTCGTGCTTGTAATGATTTCTGCGTCTTTCTCTGATAGTTTTAAATACTTTCACTCTGCCGTCGTGTTTGCTGCATTAGTGCATGCCTCTATTTGATCGCGTCACGTCATTCTTCAGTACATATTATTCGGCCTTTTCGCTTATTTAACTTTGGTTAAAATTTCTCAATGGTAGTGTAAAAAACACCCTTTTTACCCTGTCAAAATCAGCTCTGTTTTCAGCAAGCTGTTTTAGTCCATGTTGCTTTAAATGCTAATGAGCTCTGCTATCCCCGCCCCTCTCTTTCATGGGGTGACAAGCAGACTGTAAACTTCAGCTGCGAAACTTGCTAACTAGTGCATATTAAGAAAGGCGATTTGCAAAGATTCATAAAAGAAAACCCTTATACTCACTTCTTCTGTAGATGAAACTGGATCACGAATTATTTGCACGAACATAAACGCATTTAGGCAGATCGGGGATCGGCGCATTCCCTTCAAAAACAAAAGTAACGTTAATCCTCTGCGTCTTCAGCGGCTCAGATGTCGGGTGTAAAGGACGACTGCTAAGTTCATTATTACATCCAACAACAGAACACCTCAATCGCTTAATCCGAGACATATTCTTGTCTTCCCCTGCACCGGAGTCGACACAATGGCGGACAGCTCTCAGCTCACTCAGGGCGGGGCTAAGGTAAGACGGACTTGTCAATCAACTATGGTGGGAGCGGCGTGTGCAGAACTACGTCATTCTGCCAGGCAGGGGTGTGAAGTAACGAATTACAAATACTCACGTTACAGTAATTAAGTAGTTTTTATCAGTAATTGTACTTCTTTGAGTAGTTTAAAAATTGTGTACTTTTACTTTTACTTGAGTACATTTTAAGTGATGTATCGGTACTTTTACTCCGCTATTTTCCTCCGTTTGTGGTCGTTACATGCTTATTTTAATTTTATTTTTATCCATCAACGTGATTGGATAGAGA
>NW_015540953.1:76771-80694 GCF_001515605.1 Sinocyclocheilus anshuiensis
CCACAGTTTTAACAGGGGGGCAAACACTTCTTCACACAGGGCCATGTAGTTTTGGATTTTGTTTTCCCTTAATAATAAAAACCTTCATTTAAAAACTGCATGTTGTGTTTACTTGTGTTATCTTTGACTAATATTTAAATTTGTTTGATGATCTGAAACATTAAAGTGTGACAAACAAGCAAAAAATAAGAAATCAGGAAGGGGACCAACACTTTTTCACACCACTGTATAAGACGTGCGATCTGCACTGCCTCGTCTCTCTCTCTCGCGTGCGTTCTGCAGCAGTCACTGAAGTCGTTGTTGCTTGTTGAACTTGGATGAGTTCCGCCGCGGCTCAGCAAAGAGACGTGTGTGTGTGTGTGTTTTCCTTTGAAAAAGTTTCCCCAGAAATAACTTGCTATTTAATGCATTTTTTCCTTACAAATTGTATTATCAGCATAACAATTTGCCATCCTTCTAGAACAATGTGCATTTATGTTAAAATTGTAACATAAATGATCAAGTTTAGTTATTCTTATTTCTTTATGCAAAACGCTAAAACTGGCACCGTTTTGGAGAGAAATGGGCTCTCATTTGAACCCATATCACGGTGTGTGATGCTGAACTATGAGTTTCTAATGGTGTTTGTATTTGCACTGTTCTAAAAACATGAATATTTTATGTGCAACAACAGCATGCTGTCTCGGTGGCCTGACACATGATTTTAAATCTATTTTTTCAAACTTTGATTTAAATGGGGATGATTGTACTGAGAATAACTTTCATCTTTTCTTCAACTGAATACTGTTTCCGTGCTGTTTTGATGTATTTGAAAGAGTTGGCAGTCAAAATTAAAATTGCTGGATGATAGATATTCTTCATTCTTTATGACAAATAAGATAATGTGAATTACAGAATGTACAACGTTTTTAAAATGTATCAATTGCGGTGTACAGCGTTTATTATGAGGGGGTAGAATCCACAGCTCAGTACTCACTACTCAATACTCATGAGTACTTTTAAATAGGCTACTCTTTTACTCTTACTCAAGTAGTTTTTTGGACAAGTACTTTTACTCTATTTTACTTGAGTATATTTTTTCAGTACTCTTTCCACCACTGCTGCCAGGAATCTCAGAACAGCCTGATTTGAGAAAGGGGATTTAAAAATAGGCATAAAAAAAAACATAATTTCGGTTGCCGAACATTCGGTGCATCCCTAATTTTACTTTTAATTTAATTAGAAGTAGGCCAACAGCGCCCCCTACAGATTAAAACTCCTTACCGAACGGGCGTTAGGACCTGGGGGAGGCTGTCACTGCTGCCACTGCACGTGCTATTACTGTTTACTCTATCATACACCGAACACGTCATTCTGTATGTGCTTTCACAGATTAAATGCAGAGATCCAAAACAATCAATCTAATCATCATTCAGACAAAACTTTGCTTTAAGAATGAGCCACACTGCTGACGTGATCTAATCACTAGCACACCCTGAGCACATGTGAGTTAACGTATTCCTCTTATCGGCAAGACATATCGGCATTATTTTTCTTATCGGGCCGATGCCGATATTTACTTTTAAAGCCATTATCGGCCGATTCCTATATCAGTCTGATAATATCGTACATCCCTAGTTGGAGATGATTAATGCATAAATACTGCTTACTGAATCAATACCTACTGAAATAAAGGTAGACAACAAATCACTAGAATCTCGCTTGTTACTGTTAGGGGAAAATAATTTACTTTTAGCAACAGACCAGCAGAGGGGGTTGTTTTAGAATGAGCTGTTATTCAATATTGTGATTTAGCTCTTTGAGCTTATTTTCAGAATTCATTTGGTTTGTGCGAAATCTGTCAGGTAATTTTAGATTAACAACAGACCTTAAATTAACTAACCTGAGTTTGGATGGGGGTGAATTTGGTCCCTTATTTTTACATGGCTGTTCATGTGTATGTACATGCAAATCAGTGTGAATCTTTGTTCATCTACATATGAAAGGAAATTGGATGGAATTGGGAGGAGGGGAAGAGATCCAAACACAATGGTGGTAATCACCTTCAAAGAGGAATGAAAATGAGCCATAGAACCGCTGGCAAAAAGCCCAGCTGTTTTTACCAAACTGCAGTCTCTGAGAACGGCTCACAACTAGGGATATGCCGGTATCAAATTTTCATGTTGCGATTAATTGCTAATGCTTTTATCACGGTATACGGTATTATCACGATATTGAAATTTAGTTTTAAAAAAAGTGCTGTCATAATACAGTATAACAGGTTTAATAACTTTTTTCTTATAACAAAAATAACTGAACATTTAAATGCAATAAAGCAATACAGAAAAATGTATAAAGTTAATGTATAATATATAAATGTATAAGTTTTACACAGATTAAAGTGCAAAAGAACTATAAAGACCAATAGGTATCACTTTACAATAAGACCTCATTAGTTAACTTTAGTTAATGCATTAACATTCACAATGAGCAATAGCTACATTTGCTACAGAAGTTATTAATCTTTGTTAAAAAATACAAGTCTTAGTTCATGTTAGCTCATTACCCACGATAACAATATCGTGCATAGTTGTTACCGTGATATATCGCATTACCGAATACCGGCACAAGTCTACTCACAACTGCTGCTTTGGAGCTGTTAGACTATTCTGTTTTGGTTTAGCCTACATCTAGGCCAATGCTCAAACAATGGAAGGATCTATGTCTGTGGTTTTGCTGCATAAACATTCTATTAGGTCTGCAAAATAGCCTACCCAATGAAGTTTACAGTTTTCCTGTTTGAGAAGACATTCAGCAAACTAGTAATCATAGCATGTATCATAGCATTTCCTCTCTGTATTTCTTCGATTTACTTAGAATGTGTTAGCTTTTGCAAGTAGCCTATTTTTATATTTGCACACAGGTAAAAGACCAGAAGAGTTGTAAGTGAAAAAGACTGTCAGTAAGATTTTTTAATGCATTTATTTATTTATTTTTGCAAGAAAACAACACTTTTATTCAGCAAGGGTGCATTAAATTGTTCAAAATTGTCAGCAAAGTCATTTATAATATTACAAAAGATTTATATTTCTATGCTGTTCCTTTGAACTTTCTTTTCATGAAAGAATCTGTCTTTGATAAAAAAATAAAATAATTGGAAAAAAAAAATTTTCACAAAAATATTAAGCTGAATATAAGATCCAAATGATCATATAAGAATGATTTCTGAAGGATCATGTGACAATGAAGACTAGAGCAATGGCTGCTGACAATTCACAGGAATAAATTACATTTTAAAGTATATTCAAATAGAAACGTTCTTTTTAATTGTAACAATATTTCACAATATTATTGTTTTTACTGCATGTTTGAGCAAATACATACAACCTGGGTGAGCTTAAGACCCCAAACCTCAGTCTTTGAGTTATATAACGTAATGTGTAGGTTCTTAAAGGTAGCCACCCTTGAAACTTGACAAAACAACCCCAAACCTTAACTAAATGACAGAAATCCTGCTGGCACACCAGCATTTTCAACAACTAACTAAAGAGTGGGAAAACATTACAGTATGCATGCTCTTCTATCTTTTTCCTCTCTGAGATATTAAGATATCAGTAATTTAGCAGCCATGTGTTTGAGACCTTAGATCACCTCTCTGCTCACAGAGGTTTGGGAAGCCAGACAGTTCCTGTTAGAGGAGCAGCTGGAAGGAAGCCTGCCATGCTCAGTTCCCATTCAGTCGGTTCACTCGGTACAACACATGACTATGGGATATCGCGCTCTTGCGCCATCTGCTGAAGACACCTATAATCACTAGGGGTCGACCGATATGTGTTTTTCAGGGCCAATGTCGATACCGATTATTACAGATCAAGTAGACCGATAACAGATATTTTGAACCGATATATATGTCTGGTGTAAAAATGAAAATTAATGTCAAAATT
>NW_015540953.1:81060-81641 GCF_001515605.1 Sinocyclocheilus anshuiensis
ACTAGGGGTCGACCGATATGTGTTTTTCAGGGCCAATGTCGATACCGATTATTACAGATCAAGTAGACCGATAACAGATATTTTGAACCGATATATATGTCTGGTGTAAAAATGAAAATTAATGTCAAAATTAAGAATAACAGGGGCTATGACAAAAACTGCCTTCCCTGGTGTTGGTTGTGTAGTACTCCCACACTGCACTTATTACTCTTGTCTTCCTCTGTGCATCCATTTACAATAAGCGTAATATAAAGAGAGAGTTAAAAGTGGGGCCACTGTATGCTTCATGATTAAGCCTATGAATACTGTACTACAGCTAAACAGCTTGGGGAAATGTAAGTATTTGGCTTCAATAATTTACATGTTAGAAATGTATGTGTAATAGCATAACCTCTCATAATTTCTCATTAATTCTTTTCTAATGGCTAAAACAACCGACAATAGTAGAGGTGGCTATTCAATTCATCATCTACTGCACATCAATGGATTAACTTTAAAAAAATGTATATAAGAAGTAGGGGTGTGCGATATATATCGTCTGCGATAATATCGTAATTGTTGTTTTAACGATGTGCGATTTG
>NW_015540953.1:81657-93552 GCF_001515605.1 Sinocyclocheilus anshuiensis
AAATCAGTTTAAACTTATTGGAAAAGATTAATTTCTATCAGTATGAACTGACCACCACACAGAATATGAAGAATATTAAAAACATTAGGAGTCAGCTGTCTTCAGCAGTCCTTAAGGTACCAGCACAATAACACACTCAGCAAAATATTGTCTAATTATCGTTATCGATAAAATCCCATAAAATATCGAGATATAATTTTTTGTCAATATCGCACACCCCTAATAAGAAGTGTAAATAATTTAATTGTCTTCATAACTATATTGTAGAAGTTGTTAAGAAGACTGCAACTATTTTCATGAAACTATAACACTAATAGCCTTTTACAGGCACACTTAGTTCAATAGCCTATTGAAATATCTTGGCCTATGTGACACTAGAAATTTCAGTTAGTTTATATGCCGCCACAAACGAGTGTAAGTCTGTGGGAAACACTGCAGTTTTACTCAAACGAAACGGCTTAATATTTTTATTTTTTTATTTTATTTTTTGCGGCTTAATATTTACAGATACTAATCCATATCGCGACTCTATTTAAGTGTACTGACCTACTTTTGATTAATTCATTTCAAACTTTGACAAATTCCGTGACATTCCGCGTCATACAGTAAATTACATTTATATGACTGGATTCTGCGATTCCGTCCACATTTTCTGCATCGCGGAAATCATAGATAATATTGAGGTGTTTTGCAACTTCAGTGTAACGTTAGTGGATTGTGATTTATTGCAAATTAAGCAACATCTGCTGCTGCCTTACCTTTGAGAGACAACTGATGCATGATCACTGAAGCAGCTCCAGTTAGCAAGCGCTTTCGGAGTGAGAGTGAATTCTGCATTGATTGGTCGGACTCGTGACTCCCAACAAATCAGATGGGCGGTGGGCGGAGATTGCTTTAGGCCACAGAGTGGTGTGTTCTGATAAGCTGCATCAGAGCCAAATAGCGCGTTTCAAAATTAAGTTATTTTATCGGCGAATCGGTTTTGAAAATGACCGATACCAATAATCATAAAAATGCTTAACATCGGCCAGGCCGATAATTGGTCGACCCCTAATATTCACGCCTGAAAGGCCAATGACGCTATGAATGCGGTCGCATGCGTCATTCCCTTTGGTCTTCAGCTCTTCACCGTGCTGCTACAACACCATCACGCCACATTCACAAGAGAAAGCCCACGGTGGTGACTCTTGTTGAATAAGAAAATGCATAAAAGAGAGGTTTTTAGCTCGTTTAGCACAGCTAACAAATGGCTAATCAACTTTCTCAAGAGAAATGTCTGAGCATGAGTGGAGCATTACTCACCCTTGTCCTATGGCATGTGGGTGTCCTAAGTGTTGGGGAGTTATCCACGTTAGGTTGACCCTCTCCAACCCCGGTGTGTGTGTGTGTGTGCTGCCAGCAGTTCTATCGTTCCGCACTTACGCAGTGTGTAGCATGTGCTTGGTGGCTCAGTGGCCAAGCATGGTCTGCTCCAGTCTTCCGGGGCTTATCCTGATGTGGCTCTCGCCGTTGTTGGCATGGCCATGGAGTATTAGGGCGATTGTGGGGAAGTCGGTGTAGTGTTCACGACAAGGTTCCTCTGGCCGCCCCCAGAGTCTGAGCAGAACTTTAACTGTTTCGCTAGATGCGGACGAGGAATGCTCTGATTATATTTTTCAAGCAGGGTAGATCGTGGCTCTCCTCCCCGCTCGCCGAGGCGGTGGATGGAAGGGAAGTGATGAAGGGCCCTTGCATGGGTCTGTATTGGAGAGTGGCAGCGAAGTTTGTCAGTGGAGTGGCTTGAACCTCCTCCGATACAGAGAGATCGCGGGTTATGTTTGACTCCTGTAGAAACAGTGATGAGAACCTGCCTGACGATATATCCGAATTGTGTAAAGACAATACATTGGACTTATTTACCTCACGATCAGGCCATGTGCTGACAGAGGAGGTAAATGCAGTGATATGCAATATCCAGCAATGTTTGCAAATAAAAAGGGGCATGGGAGTTCCCCAAGTGATTTTTCACCACACCGGGATCCTCCCTGTCAACCTGAAGCAGAGGCGCGCATGCGCAGTAACACTGTGGGTTCTTCGCACGATTCCAATGGGGCTATAAGTTACGCTTTCTTTCGTGCGCCCTCCCAGGTTTCGGCGGACTAATTGCAACAGCGATGTCCGAGGGGGCTTCCCAAGTGCTGAGGGAGGACATCCATACTCTCCTCAGCAAGGTGGCAATTCAGGTGGTGCCACAGGGGAAGATGGAGGAAGAGGGTTTTGCAGCCGTTACTTCCTCCTAAAGAAAAGTTTTTTTTTTCCCACCCTAGCTTAGATTCACAACTGTTGAACAAGCACTTAATGTATTATAAGTTCAAAATGCTTATAATATGTCACCTGGCATGCCCTCTGCAATGCATCCTCAGGACTGGCTTACATCAGGTTTGCCCGATGCATATCATTATTTGTAAAGCGCTGCTTTGCAACGATTTGTATCGTGAAAGGCGCTATACAAATAAACTTGAATTGAATTGAATATGGCCACCCGGGGCACAGAAATTTTCTGAGGTCTCTGTCGAGGGTGCCTACAATTTTTTGGGGGGTCCCTAGCGCCACGCATATCCGCAAGATGTGCAGAAGTGGTGCGGCTCTGCGGTGCCATCTGAGCATTTTGTTCGCCAGTTTGGGCGACCTACTCCTGACTGCAGACAGCGGGAAACAAGCAGTGTTTCAAATACGTACACTTGTTTTCCATTTATGAGCTCTGGGACTCCTGATGAATCTCAAAAGGGGCTCGCTGGCCCAGAGTCAGTGGGTGTTATATCGGCGGACAGACTCAAAGCACAACAGGGGAAGAGGTTTATCACAGCTGTCTGGCTCAGTTTCGGCTGAGGCGGCGAGCGCGTTTTTCTTAGGGAATTGAGACTGCTGGGGCTCATGGCCTCGATAGCAGTAACATGGCTTGGTCTTCTCTTTATGCGTGGGTTCCGGCGCTGTATACCGAGCAACATTTAAAACAGACGTGTCGATAGCGCCGATGTGCGTTCAGGCACTGATCCCCTGTGGGAAACCCCAATCTGTTGACAGAGGGAATCCCCAGGGCAGGGTTACGCCATGTGTAGTAGTGACAACAAATGCGTCACTCACGATATGGATGAGGAACTCTGTAAGAGGAGAGTGGTCGACAGCGCTGTAAGAGCGTCAAATAAACGTTTTGGAGTAGTTCTCCTGGTGCTGAGACACTTGGCCCAGTAGGGCAAACGTGTTAGTCAGAATGAGAAATATGATATGTGGTGTCATACATAATTGGCAATGGAGCGTTTGTTCTCTTCCCCTGCTACAATTGGCACGGACGCTCTGGATATGGGGCAGACCTGCGGTCCCCCATGGAGTGATGTTTGCACTAATGGCGCAGATATGGGATCGTGTTCCGCAGAACCGGTGTTGATCTTTTTGCGTCTGCAGAAAACACGCGCTGCCCGCTGTTTTCTTGATTATGGACAGGAAAGCCTCACTTGGGTGGATGCTTTGTCGTTTGTATAGTTCAGAGCCCTGCTGTACGCATTCCCGCTGAGGGAATTGATACAGCCCCCCTGGACAGGGTGCAGGGTCTGTCACTGATTTTGGTGGCTTCTCGCTGGCCAGCGAATACATGGCACGCAAGCATTATGACATTGCTTTTTAAGGACACAGTGGTGTCTTTTTCCCTATACAATGACCTGCTGTCCCAGGCAGGAGGCAGACTCTGCGCCCTCGGCTGGAACTGTGGTTTCTAGGGCCTGCCCGTTGACAGAGAAAATCTGATAGATCTGTTGATCTGACAAGAATGCCTGCAATGGGAAGATTGTTGTGTTGAAGTTGTGCATATTTAAAGCTTGGTGCGGGCAAGGCTCGTTATTGCCGTGTCAGTGCCCGATTGAGGGGATACTGATTTTCTGAAGGAAGGTCATTCCCATTCCACAATGGAAGTTATTGAACAGCGGTTTGTCTTGTCATGAGGGCATTGCATTGAGGCTGCTGCGCCATTTGAAGCACGCACCTGCTTGCCTTGCGGTTCCTTAAAGGACCGGGTATTCTTCATTTTTTAAGCTCTGCTCCGTCTCACGCAAGGTCGTGAGCACGATCTTTTCGAAGCATACTCCTTTGGCAAAAGTCACGAAACTTGGGCTGCACGGGGACCCTCCTGATTATGGCAATCACGTCATACAGGCAGTGCGCAGACCATCGTGGAACTTCCACGTTCTGCTCCGTCTCGCGCACGTTAGAACGTACGCATTTCAAGGTACTCCTTTGGCCATAAGTGCAGAAAGACATGTTCAGCGAATAAACACTTTCTACTTGACTTTGTTTCCAAGCGCTCAAGTCACTTGCATGTGGGCAAAAATTGTACTGCATGCAGACAGTGTGCGTGGACGTCCGCGGACGCCCTCCTGTTGACAAGGTTTATGTCGCACGGAAGGTGTGTGGAACGCGGGCGGCCGAAGTACTTAGGGCTTAGGTCTACAGACTATGTGTTAACCTTTGTTTGAGCCTTTATAATCCTTGAGTCTTGGATGCTGCCCGTTGGTTGGCACTGGCATCAGAGAAGCGCATTGGGGATCTTTATGCGCTGTCGGTGCATCCCTTGTGCATCAAATTGAGTTGGGTGGTGTTGCATCCGAACGCAGCATACCCTGATGGCACGAGTAGGCTACTTCACTCCTCCCTTTCTCCTCTCCACCTGTAGCTGCGTGGTGAGCGCACTGGTGCCGTTGTACTGTGGCTGAATTCACATCATCCAAGTGGGCGCTGCACACTGGTGGTTGAGGAGAATTCCCATATGATTGTAAAGCGCTTTGGGTATACAAGCAATACACCATGGAAGCGTTATATGAATGCCCCATTCATCACGGAGACGTCTATTTGATGTCTGCGTGTACATCTGCAAGATGTTTTTTTACAGTATTTGCTCATCTGCAATACGCCTATAGGATGTTTCCTATCAGATGTTAAGTGGACATTTTTTAGATGTCTTTAAGATGTTTATGATTTAGAACATATGTAAAACTGACATCTTAATGGCATCTGTCAGATGTTTGCACACAGCAGATGCTTTCTGGATCAAGCGATCTTTAGTAGACATCTTGACTTGCAGACGTGCGTGTGCTATCTGGGTATACACCGGACAGGAGTGCACTTCCGTTCAAGCTGCCTGCCCTGTCAAATCTCTGACTCAGAGGAAGACAGGAGATTTCATGCTCTTGTACAAGATGTATGCAGGTACAGTGAGCAGATGCAGGCTGTGACCAGCTTTTTGTGCCCGTGTGAAGCCGCTTCTTGAATGGCGTTTTTCACGTTGGATTGTAGAAAGCTGTGTCTATAGCATATAAGACATGCCTGTTATGACTAATACCCACATGAGTGCTTGGGCGCTCTATGAGGGGTGTGGAAACGTCATGGGCATGGTTTAAGATGTTTGTGCGACTGCCAGTTGGGCATCACTGCACTAGTCTGTTCGTTTGTTGACTAGACGTCACTGCGGCAAGGGTAGCTATGTCCGTGCTTACCCAGAGGTTGCAAGCCAGGGGCCGTTGCTCCCGTGAAATGCACGGGGTATGTGGCGGTGCTGGTCCCTTATGTTTAGTTCGGCGACTTTACGGGGCGTGAATATATGTCCCATAGTCATGTGTTGTACCGAGTGAACCGACTGAATGGGAACGTTGAGTTATGCATATAACTACTGTTCCCAGAAGGAGGGAAACGAGGTACAACACCTCTGGGCCCTGCGCAGTCGGAGGCTCGGTGAAGAGCTGGATGGAACAAAGGGAATGACGCATGCATCGGCATGTGTCATTGGCCTTTCAGGCGTGAATATAGGTGTCTTCAGCAGATGGCGCAAGAGCGCGATATCCCATAGTCATGTGTTGTACCTCGTTTCCCTCCTTCTGGGAACAGTAGTTATATGCATAACTCAACGTTTTCTGCTATTAGCAGCACTCTAAGTGCTAATAGCTTTAGCATGCTGCCAATGATACTCGTTTGTGCTTCACATATTTGGATGTGTAAAATAAAATAAAGGAGAGTCTATGTAAATATCACTTTACCAGTTATTTATCTTTAATTTAATTATATTGTGCCTGTATTATACACCTAAATTACTCCCGTTTAAGTGTAGCATGATTGTGTGCTCAGTGCTGATGGCTTGATTAAGTTGTTAGTGCACACATGAGGTTATGAGATGCAGCACAGTAGTAGCTGAGTTCAGCAGGTTCAGTGGAGTTTTCTGTCTGTCGGTGAGAGAGAGCTTTCTCATCCTCAATCTCTCTCACACACACACTGACACACAAATATCACACATGTAGGTCATGCTAACTAGCAGTAGTGTTAGTCTCTGTTGTGATGTCTGGCTGTTCTCAAGTCAGCACTCTGCTCATGTGGAATTAGCCGTGAAGCTCACAGGCCTCTGCCCTCTTTCCAGGACAATCTTATTGAGAGCAAAAGATAGAGACGTCCACAACTATCCCTTCCAACCAGTGACACAGTGACCTCTCACCTTCCACCCCACCTCTCTCTGCCTCTCTCTCTCAGGCGGTTGTTTACGTTTCTGTTATGATCGGAGCACATGCGGCCAGCTGGAGGAGGGGATCTTAGGGGGAGGGGCAGTGACCGACAGGATAAAAGTCGGTAGCTTAAATCAGGCCACTGTTTACAAGAAAAAAACAAACCTTAAATTACTTGATTTTAAGTTGTGTTTTGTTATAAATAAATGTATTTGCTTTATGTAGCTGTATGTAAAATTATAGTTCGTTGTTAATACAGAGTGATGATTGCATGGGATAAAAGTGGTGGTATAGTTAATCCGTTGCCATTAAGAGGCTGTTGACCCCTCACATCTCCCTCTCTGGTCCCAAATTCAAGTGCAAGGGATGTGCACACATACTGAAAAATCACACCAGTGATTGATCATGAAAAAAGTAATCAGACATGTATATAAAACTTAAATTCTCTATCATTAATGGCACTTAAATCCAATTAGTCGTGCATGCAATGAGCACCACCTTTTCCATGCATAGGTTCCTCTGAAGTCTGTATAATCAAATTGTATTTTATTTGTCCTAAATTCTTTAAATTGTTCTTGATTGATTGTGTTTTGATTTATTACAAATTCAAGAATCAAATTCAGTAATCAAATGAATTCATAAAACTTTAAAAATTTAATCAATCTTTAAAATGTAATAAAATGTTTTTGTCAAATACATTTTTTGTCAAATTAATCATGCCCAACAAGAGGTAAATGAATTGATTGTGTGATAAAGGTTTGATAATTTATTACTTAATATTTGTACTAGTAATACATTTTACTCTATTAGTAATATATTTCTGTCAATTTCTTTAAGTTCAACTTATTTGGATGGTTTGTCATGAAGATCTTTGCATTTCTGATTGTATTTGATGATAGTTTTTACGAAATGACAGGGCTCTACGCTTATTTTTCTTTTTAAAACATTTAGGAGCACAGTCAAAAATTTAGGAGCACCTTCTAATCAATAATCCAAAATTTGATCAAAAATTAGCCTTCCCATTACGAGGTGATATTTGACTCCTTAAAGTGATTTACAGTGGAATTTTGTTTTTACCTTTGTAATGGCATTTTTCTAACTTTATTAAAAGTATGTAATCTTTTGTCAAATTTAAAAAAAAAAAAATATTTTATAAGCTTTTTAAAAATTCTTATTAAAACCACAGAATAAGAACAAGTAGAATAAGAAGAATAAGTCACTAATCAAATTAAATCAGTATTAAAATTAATTTGTACAGAGGTGGCACAGAAGAACACAAAAGTGGCATGTAGGTGTATTTTCAGACATTTAATGAGGATCAGAGGTGGCATGAGTGCAATTAAATCCATAAATTCATGTTAAGATTAATGTTTTAAAAAATGTTGAATATAGAAATATTAAATGATTTAAAGAACTGAAAAGATACTTTAAAAATGAAACAACATGAGATATGTCTGCGATACATTACTCAACACTGCAAAAAAACGTAGAAACCTTTGAAGCTCCCCTCGGCGATCACAATCACAAATATGATGAAGATGGCACTGGTGCTCCTAAATATTTTTTCATAGTCGCACGCAGTAGTTTTCAGTCGCAAATGCGACTCAGATGGTCGCACTGTAGAGCCCTGAATGAAATGGTAAAATGCTCATGAAATGAACTGATATAACGTCTTATATAGTGAGACTGCAGTGCATTCTGTAGTAGATGAAACTGCTCTGCTTATTCACTCTTAGACACATAGAACACGTTTACTTCATATGTTAATTGGTTTAATAATGACAGACACCAGTCCATATCACAATTTGAATTCATTGTAAAGCTTTACTTTAGGTTTACTAATCCAAAATTTGCTAAATTCTCTGACAGTCAATGTTATACAGTATATTGTGTTTAATGGTTTTATTCTGCAAATCCGTCCTCATTTTCTTTATCATGGAAATCATAGCACAGCATAACATAGGACACCAAATAGTATATTTCTTTTGTCTTCTAATGTTTTGCGGTTCATTTACACAAACAACTTATTATGAATGGTCTGGGCTGGGCTTTCTTTTTTTTCTTGACTGTGCATGGAATGCATACCAATTGATGCATTGCATGTGGAATTTTGGCAACACACTTATGACTTATAACTTCACACAAACATTTCCAGATATGCTTTATGCTACTTATGACAAATAATATCACAGTGCACTTGTTGTGTCGGCTTGTTATTGCTACAGGAAGTGACATTAACGGGAAATCCTGTTTTACTGCCTGCCTTGACAACAGTGGTGTGATCCTTTATCTGCTTCACGACTACCTAGATACAGTTTAATGAGAGTTACCTGGCCTGAAGCCACGTGGGAGCAAACGGCGACTCACCTAGTAACAGTTCATTAGTTCCCTGACCTCTTACTTGCTCATAGGCACAGTCATATGACTCTCTAAGAACACACATTCTGCTTGGCTTTGGCCTCTGGCATAAGCCTGAAAGGTTTTATATGGGATTAAGAAGTCAGAATGTTGGAACAACACGCTTCCTGATTGGATAGCCTATAATTAAAAGCCATAGTATGTGGTATAGTTCTGGTGATTGGCAAATCAGGACTCGACAGTAAGTATGGTCTGATGGCTCGGGACCAGTGCAAGAGAGATTTGGGCCCATGTTGCCACTGCTTCTTACATTCATAGGTTGTGTACATATGTCTAATGTCTTGCCAAACTGTGATTTATCCTGTGATGCTTGATTGAATAGCAAAATTGTCAAGGGTTGCCTGTCCATAAGTTTGTCATTACCTTAATTCATGTTACAAATGTTGCTGATTTAAATGTTCAATTGTATCTACCTGTTTAACACTAGAACCGCCAGGGGTCACTGTATACCTAAAAGCGCCAGCAGGTAAATTTTACCCACGCACATGACAACTGTATTTATATGGCTAAAGAACATATTATTTCACTGTATTATGCCACTGTCTTCACAAAGAAGTGTCTAGAGTCATGAAATGATTATGTCTAGTCATCAACTATATTTTTATCCAGTTGTTTTATGTTCAAGACTTTAATGCAGGCTACACTAATCCATAACGGTCAGTAGCCTAAGATAAAAAAAAAGCCTGCACTGACAACGGAAAATAGAAGGTAGTAGCCTAAATATTTGGGTGGTGTAATATTATAATACAATGTCATTAATCAAAACATAAGCGGCAAGAAAATGACAGCTCGAAAATACATGCATTATATAGGTGGGTAAATTTGACCCGCTGGCACTACATCATTTTAGTAAAAGTCAATGACTGGGAGACTTGAATGTGTTATTTTAAATCTGTTATGTACATTTGAAAAACAGCCATGGATAAAATTTACCCCGTGGCGGTTCTAGTGTTAAGCCTCATTTGCAGATTATTTGGTTTTGACAAAATAAAATGTTCAAAAGTTATACCAACAAGAGGTGAGAACTTGTGGGTTTCTGTTTCAGCAGCTAATTAATACCAAACTGCACATCTTGTCAAATAAATCCTTCATAAATCCTTCAGTACAGACATCTTAAGTTTACTGCAACTGACTGACATGCTGCTAAAGAACATTGTTGGTCCTTCAGTTTAAAGCAGATGTTTCCTTTACTTGTTTAAACATTTTCAGAGAAAGTTATGTATTATGAGGGTGTATAATTGTTGATTAGTGACATGTAGCCTAGGGGTGGGTATACCGCTATGTAGGTATGACAGTGACTACCGGTATTATATTGCTCCATGATATGGATTTTGCTATACCGTGGATACCGTTATATATTCATGAATTCAAATTTTGCATTTATATTGTTTTGTTCAATTTGGTATGCTTTGCCAATTTGAACACAAATGACAATAAAGAGTTGAGGCTGAACGTTTTTGTCCTCTGTGCGCAACGCCGTACTACACAGGCATTAGTAATCAAACACATAGAGCATCATAACAGACCAAATTAATAGAGCGCAAATCGCCTACTTCAGTGGTTCCCAAACTGAGGGATCGTGTACAGTCAGCAGATTATTTTGCAAAAGAAGCCTCTGCAGGATGATAAAGACTACACTGCGTAATTTTCCCGCTTATCATGCAGCCACTTGTCTGATAAGTAAATAATTGAACGCAAAATATTAATTTGACATATTATAATGACCTCAACATTAGAGTCCGACCGATATGAGTTTTTTGGTGGCCGATACCGATAGGTACCGATATTTTTTTTTATAAAGATCTCGGTCCGTTCGCCGCAGGGCTCGGTGCGACTGCACCAGTTGCACCCCCCTAAGGACGGCCCTGTGTGTAGGCTATATTATAGTACAGTATAGTCAAAAGTTTGGACACACTTCCCATTCGTGTGCCCAAACTTTTTACAGGTACTGTATATAGAATACAGTATATAGCCTACATAAACAGAATATATATATATATAAACACATTTTTTGCAATGATAACTCCGATGTGGTGATCAAACACTTATAATGATGTGACAAACATAGGCCTATGTAATGGAGGCAGGGTATTTAACAATTTAACAATAAACTTTATTATTCAAAGTGAGTCTGACATCAGTGCACTTAACAGTAAACTTCACTTCACTTATTATAAATAACTTAAATAACACAAATAGAACAAAATATATATAACTTGAATTAAGAAAGTAATTAAGCAAGCTGCTGCCAAACCAACAGGGGCAGGTTTATGCAGGAAGCACAGCTTTTCCAAATGTAAACATCTAAAATGAATAAATAATAATAATGAATAATATTTTTTTTTCACAAACTCTGTGTTGTGTATTTTTCTGGTAATCCAATGAACATGCAGGACATTCATATTTAAATCGTCTTTTTGCAGTTTAATATTCACAGACACAGTATTGTGAGAGTAAAAGACGGGGACATTGATGTTTATTTACTTGGCATTGAGTCTCTCCAAGTAGGTGACAACGTAGCGTTAAATCACCATTCAACAGACTCAAGCCACCACCGCACTGCCGTCTATTGGACTGCAGAAAGATACTAACTTTTCAATCTGCTACGTTACTGAGTCTGACAAACTATGCTGACACACCGTGTCTGCGCCGCAACAGAACGCGACAAAGCGACCGTTGAAAATCATTTGAACTTCTGTCAGCACGTCATAAATAGAACGAGGCATCAGTTTACTGAATCCGGTGTAGACAACATAATGGGTTCTATTCTACACCGGACGCGAGCGGCGCGATGTGATGTGACCGATGTGGTAAGCATGAGTTCTGGGCCGCGGCGCGGCCGGTAAACACCAGCATTGAGTAGCCGCGATCAGCTCCGGTGGCCGTAACACAGGCTTTAATGCGCCGCAGACGCGTGCCGTGAAGCACAGATCAGCTCTAGTCTCTAACGTCACTGAATCTG
>NW_015540953.1:94082-96373 GCF_001515605.1 Sinocyclocheilus anshuiensis
GACTCAAGCGGCGTGATGTGACAAAAGCAAATAGAACCCAGTGATATTCTCTGCTGTGGATGCGGCGCGACGTGACACGACAAATCCATGACAGTAAACTGATGCAGTGTTCTATTTCTGACGAACCCCAGCGCTCTGACACAAAGAACAATTTCAAATATTCATAAGAGAATCGTGAAAAAAATAGTTTCTTCAAAAATACTAAGCAACACAAATGTTTACAACATTGACAATAATCAGAAATGGTTACTGAGCAGCAAATCAGCATATTAGAATAATTTCTGAAGGATCGTACGGAAATGTCTGTGCCTGTGAATAAATACAATGAGCGATAAGTGCGTCAAGAGCACTCATACACGCAGTATTATAATGGACTCACGCGTGCTTACTGTACGACTCCTGTACGCCACCGCAATCGTCTTTACCTTGATTGCAGTCTTCATCCATCCAACTTTACTAGCGAGACACTGGTTATCCAGTTGAGAAAACGTAGTTTGCGTCTCCTCTGGCCATACAGCGGTGGGATGTGCTGACAATCCGTTCAGTCTGTACTTCACACAGCGCGACGTGTGAGGGCTCGCGCTCTTCAGAGACAATCACAGAATATGACAGAGCTTGTGTTTTAAAGCGAAACACACTGGAATGAATAATTCACTTTAAACTCTCTGTTCTCTCTGCAATCTCTGATGTAATCAGCCTGGTTTCTTTTATATTAGCACTGTTTTGGATGGATTGTTTGAATGCATTCGCTTACTGGATCATTGGACTGAAATCTTTCCCGGAGTTTAGCGGCTTAAAATGATCTAATCGCAAGCAGAGTAGCAAAATTGGGTTGAAGGGTTAGAATAGAAATTGTGCTTCAGTAATTTTGCGTTAATTGCGTAAAATTATTTTAACGCGTTAAGGATTGTCAATTTAATCGCATGCGTTAACGATGACAGCACTAATATATATATATACAGTACCTAAGTATTCATACCCTTCATTTTTTTTTCACATTTTATGTTGCTGCCTTATGTTAAATTGCTTTCAATTACTTTTCCCCCCACATCATTCTACATTCCATATACCATAATGGCAAAGCAGAAAACAGGTTTTTAACATCTTTGCAAATTTATTAAAAATAAAAAACTTAAATAATTCAATTGCATAATCTGGGACAGCTGAAATTTAGCTCAGGAGCATTCATATTGCTTGTAGATGTTAGTACACTTCAAGTGAAGTTAACCTGTGGCAAATTCAATTAAACGGGTATGATTTGGAAAGACACACATGTCTTAATAAAAGATCTAACAGCTGAACATGCATATCAGAGCAAAAACCAAGCCCTGAAGTCAAAAGAACTGCCTGTAGAGCTCAGAAACAGGTTTGCGTCAAACACATCTGGGGGAGAGTTCAGAAAATAATTCTGCTTCATTGAAGGTTCACAGAATCACGTAACCTTCATTATCCATAATGGAAGACGTTTGAAACAACTAGAACTCTTCCTAGAGCTGGCCTCCTGGCCAAACTGAGCAACTGATGGAGAAGGGCCTTGTCTAGACTGGTGACCAAGAAGCTGATGGTCACTCTAGTTGAGCTCCATGATCATATATGCAGATGGGAGAAACCTACAGAAGGACAAACATAACTGCAACACTCCACCGAATTGGGCTTTATGTCGGTGTGGCCAGACTCAATCCTTTCTTCAGTGAAGATACATGAAAACACACTTGGAACTTGCAAAAAAGCACCTAAAGGACCCTTAGACACTGAGAAACAATATTCTCTGGTCTGATGAACCTCAATTCCAAGCATAATGTTTGAAGGAAACCAGCTCTGCTCATCACCTGGAACCTCAATTCCAAGCATCATGTTTGAAGGAAACCAGGCACTGCTCATCACCTGCAGAATACCATCCCAAAAGTAAAGTGTGCTGGTAAGCAGCCTCATGATGTGGGGCTGTTTTTTAGTGTCAGGGACTGAGGGACTCGTCAGAGTAGAAGAAAATCTCAGTGCACCAAAATATTGAGATAGTCTTAATGAAAACCCAGTCCAGAGCATTCAGAACCTCAGACTGGGCAGAAGGTTCACCTTCCAACAGGACAATGAACTTAAGCACACAGCAAGAGTGGCTTATAGACAGCTATGTGAATGTTCTTGAGTGGCCCAGCTCCATGGGCTTGAACCCAATTAAATATTTCTGGAGAAACCTGAAAATGTGCATCTGCCCCCATCCAACCTGACAGAGCCTGAGAGGTGAAGAGGCGAGGAGAAGAATGGCAGATAATTGCCAAATGCTGATGTGCAAA
>NW_015540953.1:96452-96759 GCF_001515605.1 Sinocyclocheilus anshuiensis
TGCATCTGCCCCCATCCAACCTGACAGAGCTTGAGAGGTGAACAGGTGAGGTGAAGAATGGCAGATAATTGGCAAATGCTGATGAGCAAAGCTTATCGCATCATACTCAAAAAGACTTGAGGCTGTTAAGGTGCTTCAGCTAAGTAATGAGTTAAGGGTATGAATACTTGTGCAATTTACTTATTTCAGTTTTTTATTTTTAATAAATTTACAAAGTTGTGACAGTTCTGTTTTCTTTGTCATTATGGTGTATGGAGTGTAGATTGATGTGGAAAAAAAGTAATTTAAAGCAGTTTAACTTAAGGCT
>NW_015540953.1:96861-97934 GCF_001515605.1 Sinocyclocheilus anshuiensis
TATATATATATATATATACAGTATATATGTATATATATATATATATATATATATATATATATATAGATAGAGAGAGAGAGAGAGAGAGAGAGAGACAGTATTTATTTATTTATTTTACCATTATTAAAGTAACATTTTTTACATTTATTACTTTGCTATATTTGTATGTTTAACTGCAGTTAGTCATGTGAACAACCAGTCAGTAATTACACTGATTTGTTGTTCAAAGTGCCCTGCGCTCTGTTGTCCTTGTGCCAATTAGGCCTAACCTTTGGTTTTGGCTCTCAGTCCTGTTGTACAGCCCTGTGTGGCCTGATGGGACATTTCTTGTGGTGTTGATGGAAATTAAGGAGATAAATTTCAGCATTTTGAGGAGTCTTTTATTAAATCTCACCCTTAATTCAGATTGACTTGTGACTGTACCCAGGATGTACTGATTGTTCATGAAGGTTCAAATGATTCTACAGCCATCACATGGAAAGTGTCTTTACATTACCCTCTCAAATGTGTGCAAATGTGACCCTCTCTACTGTTCTGTACCTGTATATAGATTCCATACAGTTTCATTCCAGGCCCTTAAAGGGGTCATATGATGCTGCTAAAAAGAACATTATTTTGTGTATTTGGTGTAATGAAATGTGTTTATGCGGTTTAAGGTTCAAAAAACACATTATTTTCCACATACTGTACATTATTGTTTCTCCTCTATGCCCCGCCTTTCTGAAACGCGTCGATTTTTACAAAGCTCATCGGTCTGAAAAGCGAGGTGTACGCTGATTGGCCAGCTATCCAGTGTGTTGTGATTGGCCGAATTCCTCAAGCGTGTGACGGAAATGTTACGTCGCTTACCATACTGCGATGCCTGCGGCAACCACATGTGACGACCCCAGGCTGGACTCCTCTTCGTCCACGGTGAAAGCCGATCCACAGCACGAAGTTGAAGTATTTCCTCAGCGACCAGCACGGATCAGCTCCAGGCATGACGAAGCTATATCGTCCTCTTTTGGGAGGCCAAACAAAGTAGTTTCGCGTTCACAACGAAGCACACAGCGCCTTCACGACATGGCGGCGGC
>NW_015540953.1:98022-98219 GCF_001515605.1 Sinocyclocheilus anshuiensis
AGTAGTTTCGCTTTCACAACGAAGCACACAGCACCTTCACGACATGGCGGCGGCAGCAACAATACTACAGCGTAGGGCTGTGCGATTTGGGGGAAAATATCGAATTGCGTTTTTTTTGACAGATATTGCAATTGCGATTTGATTTGCGATTTTAAATTTGCAAAGTCAAGCTTCAGCTCAATATTGTCAATAATGTG
>NW_015540953.1:98527-98761 GCF_001515605.1 Sinocyclocheilus anshuiensis
TGTTGTTCTATTGGTTGCCATCTGCCAGATTACATCCCACCAATAGAATCCATCAAATAGACACCATTATAGTTTACATTAAAACTAATACAATTCCCATTATAACCCTGAAATCCATTAAATGTTTTGGGAGGGGTTCTATTGTTTTTTTTTTCAGTAGGCAAGATTATAATGGTATAACTACTTTTACAGAATTAACTTAATTACTGAATTTCACAGAAAATATTTGTTTAT